>NC_133170.1:32867045-33170075 GCF_040802235.1 Manis javanica | reverse complement strand
ATATTAGCAAACCGAATTCAAAAATACATCAAAAGGATCATACACCATGACCAAGTGGGATTCATCCCAGGGATGCAAGGATGGTACATTTGAAAATCCATCAAAACCATCCACCACATCAACAAAAAGAACAAAAACTACATGATCATCTCCACTGATGCTGAAAAAGCATTAGACAAAATTCAACATCCATTCATGATAAAAACTCTCAACAAAATGGGTATAGAGGGCAAGTACCTCAACATAGTAAAGGCTATAGATGACAAACCCACAGCCAACATCATACTGAAGAGCAAGAAGCTGAAAGCTTTTCCTCTAAGATTGGGAACAAGCCCACTCTCCCCACTGTTATTCAACATAGTACTGGAGGTCCTAGCCACGGCAATTAGAGAAAACAAAGTAATACAAGAAACCCAGATTAGTATACTAAGAAGTCAAACTGTCACTATTTGCAGATGACATGATATTGTACATAAAAAACCTTAAAGACTCCACTACAAAACTATTAGAACTAATATTGGAATTCAGCGAAGTTGCAGGATACAAAATTAATACATAGAAATCTGAGGCTCTCCTATACACTAACAATGAACTAACAGAAAGAGAAACCGGGAAAACAATTCCATTCACAATTGCATCAAAAAGAATAAAATACCTAGGAATAAACCTAACCAAGGAAGTGAAAGACCTATCCCCCGAAAACTATAAGACATTCTTAAGAGAAATTAAAGAGGACACTAACAAATGGAAACTCATCCCACGCTCTTGGCTAAGAAGAATTAATATTGTCAAAATGGCCATCTTGCCTAAAGCAATATACAGATTCAATGCAATCTCTATAAAAATACCAAGAGCATTCTTCAACGAACTCAAACAAATAGTTGTAAAATTCATATGGAACCACAAAAGACCCTGAACAGCCAAAGCAATCCTGAGAAGGAAGAATAAAGAGAGTTCAGATATTAACCCAAACATATGTGATCAATTAATGTACATAAAGGAGCCATGGACATAGAATGGGGAAAAGACAGTCTCTTCAACAGATGGTAGTGGCAAAACTGGACAGCTACATGTAAGAGAATGAAATTGGATCACTGTCCAACCCCATACACAAAAGTACATTCGAAATGGATCAACTGAATGTAAGTCATGAAACCATAAAACTCCTAGAGAAAAACATAGGCAAAAATCTCTTGGACATAAACATGAGCGACTTCTTCATGAACATATCTCCCCGGGCAAGGGAAACAAAAGCAAAAATGAACAAGTGGGACTATACCAAGCTGAAAAGCTTCTGTAGAGCAAAGGACACCATCAATAGAACAAAAAGGCACCCTACAGTATGGGAGGATATATTCATAAATGAGAGATTCGAAATGTCAACCCAATAAAGGGTTGACATAAAAAATATATAAAGAGCTCACCCACCTCAACAAACAAAAAGCAAATAATCCAATTACAAAATGGGCAGAGGAGCTGAATAGACAGGTCTCCAAGGAAGAAATTCAGATGGCCAACAGACACATGAAAAGATGCTCCACATCTCTAGTCATCAGAGAAATGTAAATTAAAACAACAATGAGGTATCACCTCACACCAGTAAGGATGGCTACCATCCAAAAGACCAACAACAACAAATGCTGGTGAGGATGTGGAGAAAGAGGAACCCTCCTACACTGCTGGTGGGAATGTAAATTAGTTCAACCACTGTGGAAAGCAGTATGGAGGTTCCTCAAAAAGCTCAAAATAGAAATATCATTTGACCTAGGAATTCCACTTCTAGGAATTTACCCTAAGAATGCAGCAGCCCAGTTTGAAAAAGACAGATGCACCCCCGTATGTTTATCGCAGCACTATTTACAACAGCCAGGAAATGGAAGCTGATTTAAAGGAAAGGAAAAGGATTACTGATTTAAGTGTCCATCAGTAGATGAATGGATAAATAAGACGTGGTATATATAGAGAATAGAACATTATTCAGCCATAAGAAGAAGACAAATCCTACCATTTGCAACAACATGGATGGAGTTAGAGGGTATTATGCTCAGTGAAATAAGCCAGGCGGAGAAAGACAAGTACCAAATGATTTCCCTCATTTGTGGAGTATAAGAACAAAGAAAAACTGAAGGAACAGAACAGCAGCACAATCACAGAACCCAAGAATGGACAAACAGTTACCAAAGGACTGGGTAGGATGGGTGGGAAGGGAGGGATAAGGGCAGGGAAAAAGAAAGGGGGCATTACGATTAGCAATGTATAATGTGGGGGTGAGGGGGCATGGGGAGGGCTGTAAAACACAGAGAAGACAAGTAGTGATTCTACAGCATCTTACTATGCTGATGGACAGTGACTGTAATGGGGTTTATGGGGGGGACTTGGTAAAGGGGGAAGCCTAGTAAACATAATGTTCTGTATATAATTGTAGATGAATGATAACAACAAAAATGTATAGTGTTTATATATATAAAAAAATGCGTCACATCTAAAAAATTGCTAACCGTCATGTGGGCTTTCAGAGTTGTAATTACTGATCACAGATCACCATATCAAATATAATAATAATGAAATTCGCAATATTGCTAAAATTACAAAAATGTGATACAGGGACATGTGCGCAAATGCTGTTAGAAACCTGGAGCTGAAAGACTTGCAGGATTGCCATAAACTTTCAATGTGTAAAAGACACCGGTATCTGTGAAGTGCAATGAAGTGAGGTGTACCTGTGTGTATCCAGCAACCTGCCAGCATCAACACCTTACATACTTTTCTTGGTCCTACACCACTGAAGTTTATCTTCATTCCTAAGGTGATTCTTCTTTTTAAAACTAACCGCTATTGTTTTTTATCGAAAAAAAGCAATCTGTGGCAATCTTACCCTAATGGTCTGTACATTTCCTGGAAAGTTCCCCTCATTCTGCTCCCAGGGCCAATTTGTTCCATCATTACAGCTTGAAAGTGACCCAGCTCCTCTTCCTGGCAGTGGTAGATGGGGCTCTCCTGAGAGAGGCCATTGGGCTGGGTGGCTGCCGGATGGTGAGGTGGGGGGGCAACCACTGGGGAAGCGTAGGCCCTGGGCTGGAAATGACCAGCCAGCCGCTGAGACGTGTAAGGAGGCCCTGCCTGGAGCACCACACCGTGGGGAGGGAAAGCAGATGAACCGAATTCCACCGCTGAACTCAAAGGCGGAGGAGCCCTGTAAAGGTACCCACAGGGGGACAATGAGCTCTGTCGCCTGGTGGCTGCGTTTTGGTTATCCAGGTCCAGAAACTCTTTGGGGCTCTCTGGCCTCTCCACAGACTCATCCAGCTTCTCCTCTGGACCAGGGTTCTGCCCGTCAGTGGCAAGCACCTTGGCTGCCACCGTGCCAATTCGGGCTGGGGAGCTTAAGGCAGTGCTCAGTGTCTCACAGTCCGGCAGGTTAGTCATGGCGCTCTTATCTGAGAAGAGAGGCCCTGGTGGGGGAGGCTGACTGGGTGGTGGCCCACCCAGGCTGCCTGCGGGATGGAGATGCCTCTGCCAGTCAGAGAAGCCCCGTGGACACGGGTAAAAAGGAGTCCGTTGACAGTGATGGTAGGAAGGCTGAGGTGGTGGGTACGTATACCTCACTCCTTGGTGTCGATAACGGGGAAAGACTCCAGAATGAGAAGTGTTAGGCTGAAAGCCCCTTGTGGGAAAATGCTGTGGATGTGATACCGAAGGCTTTCGTCCCATGAGAGGGCCCAGAGCCTGTAGGCCTGGGCCCCCGTGGTAGTGCACAGGTGAATTCGGATATTCCAGGCCAGGCATGTACAAGGCAGAGAACTGGCCTGTGGTGCCTCCCATCAAACTGGGGTCTGTGCTGGGAGGTGTGGTTGGGTTCTGTCTGGTACATGGCATGGTTTCTTGCAAAGTTTTGCCCCTGGGTCCAAGTGGCTTTTCTGAACCATTACCACCAAGGCCCTTCCCCTCTGGCCCACAAGGGGCCGCTTCAACAATCACTCCGTTTTCGGGGAGAGACCCTCTATCTGTCAGAGCGGAGAGGTCCCTCATACACCCCTGGGCTGTTGGGCCGGTACAGCTGCTCTCAGAGGACCAGACAGACTTGCTCTTTGCTGCTTTACAGCTGTCTGCAGGGTCCAGGCGGTCACTTTTGAGCTCTGAACACTCCATCTCCCTCTCCTGTGGCGAGCTCTGCCTGGGACAGCCGGTCTGCAGGGTCGGCAGTGGGTGAGGTAGCTGTTTGAGGTACACCCCCTCTGAAGCACCAACACTTTGTGGTTTTTCCTCAAGCCTGGGCAAGGGATCTGTTGTAAGAAAAATGGAGAACAAATAACAAGTCAGTAGCTGGAATGATAATGCTGACAGAGGTGGCAACACAACAGGCAGGTAGAGAGGGGAACTGAGGCTGGTGTGGATGTGTGGCCATTCAAGCCTCAGCTAGAGAATCTGAGAGTCCTTGAAAGGGGCCATCATGTTGAGGCCCTTGCAAACTCCACTGCATAGACCAGGAGGCAAGACCTGGCACCTCTCCAGCTATTCCTAAGATCTGCCAAAGAATATGCACATCCTTGCCTCCCTTTTCCTGTGCTGTCACAGATTGGTAAGAGGGTGTGAGATGACTCAAGGCCCAGGACCTCCAAGGATGGTGGTAGGGTAAGGCTTTTACTCTATCACTGGACTGCAGCCCAGGCTGGGAAGCTATGAAACAACACAGTAAGATGGGCCAGGGCATGATATCAGGAAGGGTGACTTCTGGTTCTACCCTATCAGATTATGAGCTCTACAGAAGCAGGGGCTGTTTTATTCTCAGTACTTGCACAAAATAGGGACTGAACTATAGCTGTTAATGAATGAAGATACTCATCCTGTCTGGGGGGTCCTGAAAACCAGATGCTTACAGTATAAAACTCAAAAGGCATCTTTAGCACATTACAGAAATTTAATAAATCCAAACAAATTAATCTGCTAGAATCAAATGCTGAATTACAAAGTCAGAATTCTTTACACCTTGCTACTTTATCAAACCACAAATACAGTCTTAGTATTTATTATAATCTTTCAAATAGGAGAGGTGTTGTCCAGGTGTGGTCAAAATACAATTTTGTTAACAGATCTTAAGGACAAGATGATGGATTCTTAACAACTTTTAAAGCTACTAGGATCTCAGGCTACTGACCTATAAAGCTGGCAATAAAGATCAAAGTTCGTCATGCAATGAAAATTAAAACCTGCACTTAAATAGACTGATCCAAGGTTTCATCAGATCACCTGATCTAGTTCTAAAGCTTGGAATCCCAGACACGACACCATTTGCAATCAGTAAATTAGAAAGTCCTGAGAGAGCTGGTGTTCACAAAGACAGCCTATCCATGAAACACAGACGAGAGTAAGTATGAGCTCTGGGTCCGTTGTCCATGTCATGTGGACTCGCTCTGTTTGTGAAAGCCCACTTGTCTTTATTATCCAGTTAAGCACTGAAGAAAATTATGTGCAATACACACTAGACATTGAGCCTAGACATAAGCATTAACTACACCCAAGTATTCTATTCCTGTTTCTCATCCAGTTTCAGGTTTAATACCACAAATGGCATTTCTAAGAAATTCCTTCAAGATTCCCTAGATGATGAGGGATTAAAGATGGCAGCATGAGAGGTGAGACAGAAATCTTCCAAAACCACATATGACATGGAAATACAACAAATACATCAAATCCTAAAAGAGTAACAGAAAGAAGGCTACAGCAGACTGTCTACACCTGGGGAAACCAGCAGACCTCAAGAAAAGGATAACATACCGAAGCCATAATCCAGGGGGGAACACAAGCTCACTGGAGGGAGAAAGAGAAATGGAGCAGGTAGGGGGTGGAGGACTAGGACTGCTGAACATCCAGCCCTGGAGATCTGCTCTGGGAGGACGAATCTACATTACACAGTGCTCTGGAGATAGTGGGGTTGGAAATCTAAGACAGGGGGAATACCTGGAGAGACTGAGACTCTTATGTAGCTACTTGTGGAAAACAGGGATCCACATAGGGCTGCTCTGGGATAAAAGAAAGGTGGGCAGTCTGAGAGAAGGGCCCAACAGCGAAAGGGCTCCTAAAAGGGCAAGGATTGCACAGAGCTTGCTACTAGGGAGAAAGGCCAGGTAGACAATATTGTCCAGGGATGGCTATGTAGCTCTGAGGCCTCCAACTGAGATATGCACCCTGCTGCTCCTTCCTCCTGGCTGGCACAGGCTCACAAACCAGCCCCCCTGCCATTATGCCAGGCCATCCAGAGGGCAGCCCCGCATATGGCAGCTACAAGTGCAAACCACAGAGCTTCTCCCTGTGTGCTCGTTTCCTCCTGACAGGCACCAGCACCACTCCCCTGCGACCTCTGCCATCCCTCCAAGTGATGAGCAGCTCTGGATAGTAGAACTTCTGGGGACTAGAGGGCGCCATCTACAAAAATGAAACATCAAAGGAACTTCATTCAAACCAAAATCCCACAAAAACCAGAAAGAGGGTCAAATGAAACCGAACTCATCAATATTCCTGAAAGATTCAAAATAAAAATCTTAAACATGCTCATGGAGTACAGGAAAATATTCAAGAACTCAGGGAGGAATTCAGGAATGAGATACAAACATTTAGGAATACAGTATCTGAAATGAAACATACCATGAAGGGATATAAAAGCAGATAAGATGAAGTAGAGGAGAAAGTAAATGAAATAGAAATTAGAGAAGAGGAAAAAGCTGAGGCACAGAGAGGAAGAAGGATCTCTAGGAATGAAAGAATATTGAGAGAACAGCATGACCAATCCAAACAGAACAATATTCGCATTAGAGGGATACCAGAAGAAGAGAGAAAAAGGGAAAGAAAGTATCTTTGAGATGGTAATTGCAGAAAACTTCCCCAATCTGGGTAAGGAGATAGTCTCTTAGGCTATGGAGGTGCACAGATCTCCCAACACAAGGGACCTAATGAAGACTACACCAAGACATATAATAATTAAAACAGTAAATATCAAGGATAATAACAAGAATATTAAAAGCCAGAAAGAGAAAAAAGATCAATGACAAAGGAAACCGATCAGGCTATCATCAGACTTCTCAACAGAAAACTTAAAAGCCAGAAGGTAGTGGCATGATATATTTAATGCAATGAAGCAAAAGGGCTTTGACCCAAGAATACTCTACCCAGCAAGATTATCATTTGAATTTGAAGAAGGGATTAAACAATTAACAGACAACCAAAAGTTGAGAGAATTTACCTTGCACAAACTGTCTCTACAGTGCATTTTAGAGGGGACTATTACAGATGGAAGTTCCTAAGGCTAAATAGCTATCACCAGAAGAAATAAAACCATACTAAATAAAGTAGATCAATTAATTACTAAGCAGATGCAAAATCAAATCAATCAACCCCAAAGTCAGTCAAACGATAGACAAACTGAGTACAGAATATGATACCTAAGATATAAAGTATAGAGGATGAAGAAAAGGGAGGAAAAAAAAAAGAACCTTTAGATTGTATTTGTAATAGTAGACATTTAAATGAGTTAAATTAGACTCTCAGTAAGGGAGTTACCCTTGAACCTTTGGTTACCACAAATCTGAAGCTTGCAGTGGCAATAAGTACATACCTATCAGTAATCTGAATGCACCAAACAAAACATATAAGAGTTACTGAACAGTTAAAAAAACAGGACCTGTCTATATGCTGCATACAAGAGACTCACTTCAAACCCAAAGACACACACAGACTAAAAGTGAAGGGATGGAAAATGATATTTAATGTAATAGGGAGCAAAAAGCAGCAGTTGCAGTACTTCTACCAGACAAAACAGACGTCAAAGTCAAGAAAGTAACAAAGAAGGACATTACATAATAAGGGGTCAATCCAAAAAGACAATATAAGTATTCTAAATACCTATGAACCCAACATACGAGCACCTATATATGTTAAACAAATACTAACAAAATTAAAAGGGGAAATAGAAAGCAAGGCATTCATTTTGGGAGACTTCAACATACCACTCACTCCGAAGGACATATCAACCAGACACAAAACAAGTATGGATACAGAGACACTGAAAAACACATCAGAACAGATGGGCCTAACAGACATCTACAGAACACTCCACCCAAAAGCAGCAGGATACACATTCTTCGCAAGAGCATATGGAACATTTTCAAGAATAGATCAGATACTAGGCCACAAAAAGAGCCTCAGTAGGAGGAGCTTCCGGCATCAGCACTCTCGAGGACTTGTGCCGGGGGATGATCATCAAAAAGCCTCCACAGGGATCCGGACGATGCTGCGGTTGTGGCTGCATCCAGCCCACCGTCTCCTGGACTTGCCATAAGAATGAGGAGGGAGATGTCTAGGCTGGCATGTGCATACAGTGAGACAACGAATTTGACCGGATCTGTACTGTTGGAACTCAACCAGGAGTTGGGAGGGGTGCAAGTTGTAGCACTCCAAAATCTCATGACTATAGACTATCTATGGTTAAAAGAACATATGGGATGTGAACAGATCCCAGAAATGGGCTGCTTTAATTTGTCTGATGGTTCAAGTACAGTTGGACAATATCCATCATATCATAGATAAATTTTCACAAATGCCTAGGGTGCCTAAATGGTTTTCTTGGCTTCACTGGAGATGGATGGTAATTATAGATTTGCTTTGTTTATGTCACCGTATTCCTATCATGTTAATATGTGTGTGCAAATTAGTTAGTAGTTTAAAACCTATACATACTTAAGGTACTCTACAAGAAGATATGTCAAAAAAATAATCAATCCTCCCATGTTTCCTTCATATGCTACATCTATAGCTTTTCTTCTTCCTTCCTAATTACAACCCTTAAATAGAATTCGTGCCTCATATCGAATTTACCGAGTATCATAATTCCTCCAGGTGGTAAAGATACCTCGAGACAAGTGCTGGGCATAGAAGCCACAGGGCATAAATCTGCAAAGAAGTAAAAAGCTAACCTTTGCAAACAATATGGCTTGTCTCTCACTTACCAACTTTACATTTCCCTGTATGGCCTCGGAAGATGACTGGTTAGCCAGAGACGGGTAAGATTCCTCAAGGGAGGAACAACCTAAGACAGGCACAGTCGCAGGGGGACCATCAGGTGAGAATTTGGGGATCAACAGAGGTGAGGCTCAGAACCTCACCCCCCACTGCTTTGAGAGAAATCTTCTGCATCCGTGGATGTCTTGCTGCCCTTGTCTAGCCTGGATTAATACTTAGTCCATAGGCACACACCTGATCATCTGATCATCTACATTTGCCTTCTTACAGCACTAAACTATGTTTTCTACCTTTATCTTGCATCTACCTAACACTTCAGCATTTTATTAAAAATAAAAATAATAATAGTAATAGGAGAAATGTGGGATCAACATATAAATCAAGTACAAAAATCAACGAATATTCATATCTGACCTGATTGTTTATAGGTCATAATGCGTGATCAAAACCGAAAGTTTCTGTGATGAATGCCCTTGTACTGTTCACCATGTAAGAATTTATTCACTATGTAAGAATTTGTTCACCATGTAAGAACTTGTTTGTTATGTTTCAGAAGATTGGAGACTGTTGAGAATTAGGCTTGAGATGGATTAATGATTGTGCATTGAGTCCCCTATACAGAATTTTATTGTTGTTAACAACCATTTGATCGATAAATATGAGAGATGCCCTCTCAAAAAAAAAAAAAAAAAGAGAATTAAGCAACATTAAATCCAGATGCAATGCCTACTGTTTGACTGGACCCTGGTTGACAATCCCCTGACTTCTGAATTCAGACCAGGCATTCAGGATGTTCAGAATGACTGTTAATTTTATTAGATGTGCTCATGGAATCATATGTATAAAAAAAATGTTCTTTTTAGAGCTGAATAATGAAAGATATATAAGTTAAATATCATGATGTATATAGCTTATTTTCAAATGTTCTAGCAAAAGAAAAACCTAGATAAAGCAAACAAGTGAAAATTAAAAAAAAAAAAAAAAAAAGAGCCTCAGTAAATTCAAAAGATTAAAATTGTACCAATCAACTTCTCAGACCACAAAGGTATGAAACTAGAATAAATTACACAAAGAAAATGAAAAATCCCACAAACACATGGAGGCTTCACAAAATGCTCCTAAATAATCAATGGATCAATGACCAAATAAAAAGAGATCAAGTAATATATGGAGACAAAGGACAACAATAATTCAAAACTGCAAAATCTGTGGGATGCAAAGAACGCTGTGCTAAGAGGAAAATATACTGCACTACAGGTACACCTCAGGAGTGCTCCCATATGAGCAGTCTAAACTCACAATAATGAGACTAGAAAAAGAACAAATGAGGACATAATAAATATTAGAGCAGAAATAAAAAAATCAAAAAGAATAAAATAGAATCAATGAAAGCAGGAGCTGGTTGTTCGAGAAAATTAAGGAAATGGATAAACCCCTAGCCAAACTTATCAAGAAAAAAAGAAAGTCTACATGCATAAACAGAACCAGAAATGAGAAAGGAAAAATCACTACAGAAATACGAAGATTTATTAGAGAATCCTATAAAAATTATATGCTAACAAAGTAGAGAACCTAGAAGAAATGGAATTTTTAGAAAAATATAACCTTCCCAGACTGACCCAGTAAGAAACAGAAATATCTGAACAGACCTATTACCAGTAATGAAATTGAATTAGTAATCAAAAATCTACCTAAGAACAAAACTTTTGGACCAGATGCATTCACCGCTGAATTTGATTAGAAATTTAGAGATGACCTAATACCCACTCTCCTTAAGGTTTTCCAAAAAATAGGAGAGAAGCGACTACTTCCAAACTCACTCTATGAAGCCAGCATCACTCTAATACCAGGCAAAGACCCCACAAAAAGAAAACTACAGACCAATATCCCTGATGAACACAGACACAAAAATACTCAACAAAATATTAGCAAACCAAATTCAAAAACACATCAAGAGGATTATACACCATGATCAAGTGGAATTCAGCTCAGGGATGCAAGGAGGGTACAACAATCGAAAATCCATCAACATTATCCACTACACATCAATAAAAAGGACAAAAATCACATGATCATCTCCATAGATGCTGAAAAAGGATTCAACAAAATTCAACATCTGCTCATGATTAAGAACTCTCAACAAAATGGGTATAGAGGGCAAGTACATCAACAGAATAATGGTCAAATATGACAAACCCACGGCAAACATCCTACTTAACAATGAAAGGCTGAAAGCTTTTCCTCTACTATCAGGAACAAGACAAGGATGCAGACTCGCCTCATTTTTATTCAACATAGTTCTGGAGGTCCTAGCCATGGCAATCAGACAAACAACACGAAGAAATAAAAGGCATCCAGATTGGCAAAGAAGAAGTTAAACTGTCCCTGTTCATAGATGACATGATATTGTACATCAAAAACCCTAAAGAATCCACTCCAAAACTACTAGAATATCTGAATTTGGCAAAGTTGTAGGATACAAAATACACAAAAATCTGTTGCATTCCTATATACTACTGATAGACTAGCAGAAAGAGCAATCAAAAAAACAATTCCATTCACAACTGCATCAAAAAGAATAAAATACCTAGGAATAAACCTAACCAAGTTGATGAAAGACCTATACCCTGAAAACTACAAGACACTCATGAGAGAAATTCAAGATACCAATAAATGGAAATACATTCCATGCTCATGAACAGGAAGGATTAATATTGTTAAAATGGCCATCCTGCCTAAAGCAATATAGGGATTCAATGCAATCCCTATCAAAACAGCAATAACATTCTTCAACAAACTACAGCAAATAGTTGTAAAATTCATATGGAACCACAAAAACCCCACATAACCAAAGCAATCCTCAGAAGAATAAAGCTGGGGGATTTGCTCCCCAACTTCAAGCTCTACTACAATGTCACAGTAATCAAGACAATTTGTTACTGACACAAGAAGAGATCTATAGATCAAGGGAACAGAATAGAGAGCCCAGATATAAATCCAAGCATATATGGTCAATTAATATATGATAAAGGAGCCATGGATATACAATGGGGAAATGACAGCCTCTTCAACAACTGGTGTTGGCTACACTGGACAGCTACATGCAATAGAATGAAACTGGATTATTGTGTAACTCCGTACACAAAAGTAAACTTGAAATGGATCAAAGACCTGAATGTAAATCATGAAACCATAAAACTCAAGAAAACACAGGCATAAATCTCTTAAATATAAGTATGAGCAACTTTCTCTTGAACACATCTCCTCAGGCAAGGGGAACAAAAGTAAAAGTGAACAAATGGGACTACATCAAGCTAAAAAGCTTCTGTATAGCAAAGGACACCATCAGTAGAAAAAGGCATCCTACTGCATGGGAGAATATATTTGTAAATGACATACCCGAGAAGGGGTTAACATCCAAAAAATATAAAGAACTCACATGCCTCAACACCCAAAAAGCAAATAACCCTATTAAAAAATGAGCAGAGGATCTGAACAGACACTTCTCCAAAGAAGAAATTCAGATGGCCAACATGCACATGAAAAGATGCTCCACATCGCTAATTATCAGGGAAATGCAAATCAAAACCACAATGAGATATCACCTCACATCAATTAGGATGGCTAACATCGAAAAGACAAGGAACAACAAATGCTGGTGAGGATGCAGAGAAAAGGGAACCCTCCTACACTGCTGGTGGGAATATAACTAGTTCAACCATTGTGGAAAGCAATATAGAGGGTTCCTCAAAAAACTAAAAATAGAAATACCATTTGCCCCAGGAATTCCACTCCTAGGAATTTACCCAAAGAAAACAACCTCTCAGATTCAAAAAGACATATGCACCCCTATATTTATTGCAGCACTATTTACAAAAGCCAAGATATAGAAGCCACCTACGTGTTCATCAGTAAATGAATGGATAAAGAAGATGTGGTACATATACACAATGGAATACTATTCAGCCATAAGAAGAAAACAAATGCTACCATTTGCAACAAAATGGATGGAGCTAGAGGGTATTACGTTCAGGGAAATAAGCCAGGTGGAGAAAGAAAAGTACCAAATAATTTCCCTCATTTGTGGAGTATAACAATGAAGGAAAACTGAAGGAACAAAACAGCAGCAGACTCACAGACTCCAAAAAGGGACTACCAGTTACCAAAGGGGAGAGGTGTGGGAGGGTGTGTGGGAGGGAGAAGGGAATTGAGGGGTATTATGATTAGTACACATTGTCTAATGGGGTGGGTCACAGGGAAGGCGGCAGTGTAGCAGAGAGAAGACAAGTAATGACTCTGTGGCATCTTACTACACTGATGGACAGTGACTGCAATGGGGTTTGGGGGGGCACTTGATAATATGGGTGCATGTGGTAACCACGTTTTCCATGTGAAACCTTCAGAAGAGTGTATATCAATGATACCTTAATAATAATAATAATAATAATAATAATAATAATAATAATGATAATAATAAAGGATTCACTAGACCACACTATTTTTCATTTTTAGTAGATAAAGGTATGGATCCAAGGAATAGAATGATGGAAATACGTAGACTCTAAGTAAAATACTGAGAACTCCTTTCATAATGACAGCATTGAAGGCAGAGTCTGGCTGGCAGTCTAATCGTGTGGCAGCTGGGAGCACACATGCTGGGTGGGGTCTGGGTTCAAATATGAGTCCCACTGCTTACTGACAAGATAAGAACAGATCCTTCAGGACATCTGCCATTGGGTTTTCTCATCCAGCAAAAACAAGGACAGGAATAGTAGCTACTTCCAATCTCAAAGGCTTGCTCTGAGAATTAACTGAGTTAATCTATGTACCAGACCTGAAAACAGTACCTGGTACAGGAAGCACGAAGTCTGTGCAGTGAACAACAGCACTTTTTTGGATCTTTGGACCAAAAACAATAGTATGACTGCTCCAACCCTGAGTAGTTCAAGAAAAAGGGGCTGGAAACCAGTTTACACTTAGTTTGCTTTTCTGTGTAAGAAGATTACCCAAGAATCAGCAGCTTCAAGGCCAGGAGTCAGGTGAGTGACTGTGTACATTACCTTGGTCATCCTCAGGCTGTGGTGTCTCGGGGTTATCCTGCGTCCTTGTCCCAGTGTTCTCCAAGGCAGGCGTGGGGGCTGACACACGCCCTGAGGCTGAGTGACCCACCTGCGGGAAAGGGCCAGGTAGATGCGGGGCAGTTGGCTGCTGGGGGTGGTAAGGCACACCTGGTGGGCAGACGCGGGAGGAGAGCTGTTGCATGGCGATCATCTCTGGGCTGTCCATCATGGAGTCCCCTCCTGGCGCCCCCCGCAGAGCCTGGGCGGGTGCTCCAAACAGAGAGCTCGGCACTGGGGCTGAAGGTGCCTGTAACCTATGTCCACCGGACTTACAGGGTGGTCGCATATACCCTGAAGAAGTAACTCCATGAGGTAGAAAGCTTGATTGTTCCATCCACTGGTTTGTGGGGAGAGGTGGTCTCATCACCCGGGAATCCATCATGTGACCGAGAGTGTGAGGGTGGTGAGAGGGTCCTGGCCCCATGGGGGGCTTCTCATCTGGCCCCAAGGATCCTGAGTTTGTAGCACCATGGTTCCCATTCCAGACAGCAGACTGCACACGATTTAGGTACTTGTATGATTGGTACATGTGGCCAGAAGGAATTTCTGAGCTTTCAGCAAAGTCTGGGGTTCGGGCTGGAGCCCCACCATGCCTGGGAGGAATAAACCTCGGCTGGAATTGAGCTGGGGGATACAAATTTCCATCCTGACTGGGGCCACTCATCTGCCTCAGGGGCAAGGATCCAGGATGTGAGCCCAGGTTAGCAAGGTGTGTCAGCCCCCCACACACTTGCTTCTCTTCAGTCATTCCTAGCCTGGGTCCTCGGTGGTTGTTAATTCCAACTGGAGGCTGGCAACCAGAAAAGAAAATAAAGTACAGAGTTCACCGGACCCACAGAGTAAGACATACTTTATAATGTGCTTAATCTACAGTAAAGAGAGTCTACAGAATAAAAGATAATGAATTAAATTTGACCTGGGAGAGCTTTTATTTTTGAGACTTCCCCGTGAGACCTCCTATACTTGTGTGTTCTGAGCACACTGCTCACCTGCATGGCCAAAGGCGGATGCTGCTGAACAGGCTCCCCAGGGCGAGGTTCTGGCACTCTGGAGGAGATGTGGAAGCGGGCAGGATCTGATCCTCGAAGAGGACCAAATGTTCCTGGTACTGCTGGCCTCTAGAGGGAAAAGAGAGAAAGCACAGACTTTAGGTAGAATATAAGGACTTTCCTGAAGATGAGTGTACTGCTGACCTAACGCGGGCCATGCATGCATGGCTCAGCAGGGCTGCGTGCTACACAGGCATGTGCTCTGCCCACAGCATAGTGCCTCACCCAGAGCAGTCCCCTCTCCAGGACACAAAAATTGGACTAAAATCATTTTCCTTACTGCCTCCTCCCTCCAAGAGCCTTTTTAGTCAATTCTTCCCCAATTGCCCCTCCAATGAATTTTAATACCATGATATGCTGTATTATTTTATGTACTATGTACCTCTGTGCTTTCAACATGAAAAGAGGTTTTTTTGTCCCAATTGTTGCCTATATTGGGACTGCAAGGTTAAAATGATTAAGAGAAAGAAGAATTTAAAATGGACAGATGAGCTATCTGGAAGAAGAGCCACTTATCAAGGTTTAATTTTACTTCCCTTTGAATTCACCAACTAAGAGAAACCAGAGCAGATTTTAAGTCATTCCTTACCATCTGGTTTAACCCCGGTGCCTGGCTGGGCATCCCACCAGAGTGCAGAGGATGAGAAAAGCCTCCACCCTTGGGGCCCACCTCCCGAGGGAGCTGCGGGGTGCCATGCTGGTCCTCCCTAGAAGTGGCTACACGACGCGCAGGTGGCAACGCCTTTCCTCCGTTCTCTGCCGGCTGCTGTTTCCTGCCAGGGCCCTCCGGGTCCCTGCTGCGGGTCCAAACATGGCTTCCGCCACTCCTCCCTGCCCGACTCCGTCTCTTCTCCCGTTTTTCATCCTCTCTGACCCAAAATTCTTCATCTGTGTCTCCATCTTCCCCAGGAAAATGCTTCATCATTGCCCGATGGAAACATCTCTCCAGATTATCAGACATCTTAGTATATTCTATGAGAAGATACAAGAGTGACTCCTGGCATAGCTTTCCCAGCCACAAAGACAAATCTCTTACTAATAAACAATGAAAGATGCTACTTGGGTAAAACTGAGTTTAATTCAATGTGAAGGAATATTATGACGCAGAGCTATGGACACAGGATGAAAATGTGGTTTCTGTCTGAAGAGGCTCCAGGCTGAATGGCTGTAGAGTGACTGGGACTAATACATCAAACCAGTAAAAATTTAGTTTAAGGCTTAACTGCAGAAATAGTAAATACAATAACCGTATCTGCTTAGTTTTTAAACTAAGGCATTTTGAGCTAATGCATAAGTAGCTCAGACCCACAGGTAGTTTATCAGAGATCTACACTGCAGCCTTCGGAAGATGATTGAAGAGTTAGCTCCATCTAGGTTCAGCTGTGTCCATGGTTAATGGTCTGTGTTACGGAGCAAAGTATAAACTAGACCCAGACTGGTCTCTAAGGTAATGAGAAATAACCTGAGGCCAGCTAGCTGCCAGACACACTCCGCATCACATGGGGGACAGTAATCCTGGTGCACAGTGTATTAAGTGGCTGGAATGGCCTATCCTATGGCTTTTTACACGCATTCTCTTTAAACTTCCAAAAGAAGGGCTAAATTACTAGCATGTGTGTTTCTAAAAGGGAAGGTACCTTATTCTGGGTTATGACGGTCCAGCAAATGTGAATCCAGAGCAAACTCCTCCACCACTTACCACTGCTCTCCCCATTGTATTTTCGGCAATTCCTGAACATAGTCTTCATATCGTTTACAAATTGCTCCTTGCTACAGTATAAACCTCCATTCAGCTTATTCTCCATGCTTGAGATATCCATTGGGACCTAAAATAGGACATGGTAAAAATCACAACATACTAGGGAAGACACATCTTGCAGTCCTTAGGAGGCAAAGCAACCATGCTATGACATGCTCAAGAGCCTGGCCTACTGGTCTGTATCTAGCAGCCCTGATTCTCAAGGGACAACAGATGAACCACAACAAAACAAAAACAACAAAAATCAAGAAAGGCACATTTACCATAATAGGTATAACTGCAAACAAGCCTCTACCTTAATAATCTGGTAATAGTTTGGGGCATATGATTCATCCACTGGTTCCAAAAAGGGCCAGGAGTCCTTGTGAGCCTTTACCACATCTAGAACTGAGAGCCAAAAAGGAAAGCCTCATTAGACACTCACACAGGAACACGCCTATCAGAAACACAAGCACTGAGAATAGGAACTGACCTTTATACATGGCAGTGAAATCATCATCCAACTCAAAGCTGTGAATCATAAAATAAGAAATTAATAGTGACTTTAACCACCTTCTCTCCTTAGCTCTCTTAATTCAATTACAAATACCTGCTGCACCAAAATTTGGAAAACTTTTTTAAAACTGAAGTATATAGATATAAAATATTGGTGTACAACACAGTGGTTCAACAGTTACCACATGATTACCCCACTAGTGTGCAGTTACTCTCTGTCAATACAGAAAGATGTTACAGAACTACTCACTATATTCTCCATGGTGCACTTCCATTCCTGTGGCCACCTTATAGTATGATTGAGAATTTTTGTGCCCCTTTATCCTTCTATCCCTCTCCCCACCCACCTGCCCCAAACCCTTCCCCATGGTAACCACCAGTCTTTTCTCAGTGTCTAAGTCTACTGCTATTTCGTTCCTTCAGTTCTGCTGTTTTTATACTCCACAGATTGAGTGAAATCATTTGGTACTTGTTTTTCTCTGCCTGGCTTATTTCATTGAGCATAATACCCTCTAGCTCTGTCTATGTTCCAACCAATACATTTTAAAAAAGATAACTCTGTCACACTGATAAAACTCCAGAAAGTAATTATGAAGATGAGGGTTAGTTAGCAAACCTTAGCAAAAAAAGGGGAATATCATTTTCCTAATCTATAAAATGATGGGGTTGGCCTAGATGATCCAGAACTTAACTTATGATTCTAAAACGTTACTTAATAGCACATTATTTCCCAGGCTTTATTTTACTATACTGAATAGTTTGTGATCTAGAGAGTAACAATCCAAAAGCATGCAGTAGAATGAGAAGCTCATGAATGCTGAATATTCACCTACCCCATAGGGTTGTTCTAGGAATTAAATGAGAAAAGTGCTTAGTGTAATGCCTGAGCACTTAATCAATTTACTAGCTGCTATTGTCGGTATCCTTCAGTACTCACAGGTCTTTAGTCTTTTTTTCTTCCCTCATTGGGGAATTAGGGTCCAGATGGGAAAGTTCTGGGGGGAGCTCCTTCCCTTGAGCCAGCAGCCATGCCCTTTCTTCCCTGAGCTTTCGTCTCTTAGCTCGATCTACAATGAACACAGAGCATTACAGCCTGAGTGAGCCATGTGTTCGAGATGATGAGATGTTCCTTCATCATCTTCAGGGAACAAGAAACAAAGATTGCCAAAGCAGGCACGAAAAGTCCTTTCACCATCCTTGTTTGGTTATTAGGATAATTACCATAACTGGGATGATTTATGAAAAATATAATCACTTAGACCTGTTTCTTTTACTCATATCCAGCTCATGCTGGGGGCTGAGAGTAGTAAGGCAGGCAGGCACCGGCATGGGGGTACAGAGGGAGAGAAAGGCTAAAAAAAAAAAAATGGAGTTAGAAGAAGGAAAACACAGAAGACTGAATGATTATCCTGAGGCCTTTCCTATCTCTCAAAAAAGAACATTCCTTCTTTAAAGACCAGACTCTCAATCCAAATACACACAGGACTTTATTTTATTATTATTATTTTTTAGTTTCTCATAAAGTAATGTTTTTTTTTATTAAGTTATCATTGATATACACTCTATGAAGGTTTCACATGAAAAACATTGTGGTTACTACATTCACCCATATTATCAAGTCCCTCCCATACCCCATTGCAGTCCCTGTCCATTATTATAGTAAGATGCCACAGAGTCACTACTTGCCTTCTCCACACAGGACTTTATATGCACATCCAGCTCTCAAAGTTTTACACAGACATCCATACACACAAATTGTCTCTGCTCTTCAATCTGCTCCCACCACTGGCAGCTGGTCCCTATCTACCAAGCCAGTGGTAGTAATAAGTCTGACTGGGAGCGGGAGCAAGGGAAAGATGCCAGTTGAAACTGGCAAGGAGCAAGGATATTTTTCTAGCTCACAGCCATGCAAACACACTTAGCATTCCACTACTAGCCTAATTGGGCACTACCAGCAGGGAACAGCAAAGTCAGGAATAAAGAGGCAGGAGATGAAGAACACCACTGTTAGACCAGAAAACTCAGCAATGGAAAGGAGAAGCCATAACGGATTTCTTTTCTTTCCTGAGGAACAGATGACATATTTGTCGCCTGCTAAGAACAAGATGACAAGGCCCTGGAAACAGTATTTTCCCTTTCAAGTTTCATCTGACTTACGTTTTTGTTCCAACATTATTTCACTTAAAAACTTAAGAGCAATCTATGTATGCTTTAATTAATCCAAGGCACTTTACTATCAACTTTAAATATTGCTTTATTAGAAAAGAATGATTTCAAGCTTAAAGAGTAATAAATACCCATGTACCTGTCAAATTTTAACATTTTGAATTATTAATAACTTCAACACAGTATTTCACAGCTTAGTAATCCATTTTCTAGTTGACTGAAATTTTTTGCATCTTGTAAACAGTATTATGATGGCCATTATTTTAACATTTATTCTTATCCAGATGTATGAGAGTTCCCTTGGATATAAACAGAGCAGAACAACTGCCAGAAAGGAGTGAATATATGTTAACTTTCCCAGGCATTGTCAATATACTTTCCAAAGGGATTATTTGGAATAAAAGTATTTTAAATAGCTACCCTTTCATAGCTAGTTCAGTTACCTCATACTTACTTGGTAAGATAAAGAACTAGAATTTTTGCCAAAATGGTACGTTTGACATATAACTTGGATGTTTTCATGTATATTTTCCTGACTGGCATGATTACTGAACATATTCTTGCACCTACTGGCCATTCGGAATCCCCCTTTGTGAGTTTTCTGCTTAAATACTTTACCCTCTTTTCCTGTGGGTTGTTGTATCTCTGAAGTGCTTTAAAGAATTCAGGTAACACGAGAAACCTTTAGCGACTGTGTCATGACTCTCGTCTCCCTCTGACATGTCTTTTCATTTTCACAGTGGTTTTGTCATATGTTAAGTCGTAAGCAATTAATGCAGTCAAATCTATCTTGCTCCCTTTGCAATTTGTGCTTTTCGTACTTGGATAAATTCACTTTTATCTTGACATCTTGAAGATATTCACCTAAATTTTCTTTAGAATGGTTTGGCCTCTAGTCTACCTGGAAGTCTCTTACAAGAAGCAGGGATGTAATGTCCCCTACAGTGAGCACCTGTATTGACTGTTTCCTGAAGAGCCCATGCTTTCCTTGGTCTGTTCCTGGGGACTCCTGTTCACCGGTCCCACCACTTCTCTCTAGGCCAATTCCATTCTTTCTCAGTCACTGTAGCTTTTATTTTGTTCTCTTACAGAACGAGTGCCCTTACCATGTTTTTAGGACTTATCTTGGCTATCCTTGGCCCTTTGCTCTTCGGTATGAATTTTAGGAACATGCTTTATTTAATATCAAAAACTGAGTCAGGGTCAAATCCCCACTTGTTCAGTATTTTTTTTAAAAGTTGGTTTGTTCAAGACAATTCCATAAAGGCCCATACACTGCACCTGCTTTATGTATCTCTAAAGTCAAGTTGAATTCCTAACAATGTCCCCTCCAATTTATTATCTGGAGAAACTAGGTCCCCTTTTGTCTTTCCAGAATTCCTCACATTCTGTGTCTAGCTGATGGCACCTGCACTGTGGTGCTAACATGTTCTTTTACCTCTTGAGTTCTCTGTTCCTTCTAGAGGCTTTACGAGACAGGCAGGTTTGATGTTTGGGACAACAGCACTTCATAGTTGATGCTGTGTACCACCTTTTTCAACACACCAGTGGATAAAGGATCTGGTTCTCTCTTTTTGTGATACATTTCATCATAGCAACCTGGTCTTTCATTATAAAGTTCTTCATCAGTCTTTCACCTAATAATTAGCTTGAGTTTCAAGACTGAAGTAAGATGCACAGAAAAATGACTTATGACTATTTCCTCAATAATTCCAAGGTACATATCTAGTACCCATGGAGACAAGTTAATTCATTATATACCATGGATGCTTTAGGGCAGGGGTTTTGCAAACAGCAAACCATAGCACGTAGCACAGCTCACTGACTGCTTAGTATTAACACAGTTTTATGGAACACAGCCCTGTATGGGCCTCCAAGCTGAACATATTTAGTATCTGACCCTTACAGAAATTAGTTGATCTCTACTTTAGGATATTAGGGCTTAATACCTGAAATTTTGGTTGAGAAAAGCTTTCCCTAGATTCACTTTTTCCATTACTGGTTACTCTATTATTCCTGCTATCATTTATTGACCAAATTCTGCTTCTCCTCATCAATTATTTGCATTCTGAAATATAGTCTGTCAAGAGAAAGAAACAAAATGCTTCTTTTTTTCCCTTCATAACAGTTTTCAGAATAACAAGTTGTTCTCTCACTAAACTCCTAAAGTGATCACAGGTTTTTAAAAAATACCATTATGAACTCATGAATTTTTAATTTGTTTGATGTTTTTAAAATCTATTGGGGTTTTTGTTTTCTTTTTGTAAATGCTCAAAATGTCCCATTTTGGCCAGTCAGAGTCCTTTCTGGTTGGCGCTTGTATTTTCTGATAGACGTCCAGGTCTCCTTACTTTCTGTTATTAAACAGTCTAGGCCCACCTCCTGTTTTTACTGCCCAGTCCTGGAACCTGCTGTTTCTCCAGTCCTTGTTCCTTCTGAGGGGAAATGATGCTCAGAGCCCCCACGGGCGACAGGCACCTGTGTTCTGGCAGGAGTGCAAAGGCAGGGAGGCAGAGCCCGGTGAGTGAATGCGTAAGCAGGACAGAACAAGGTATAGGATATTTAAGAAGTGGTCGCCAGAAACAACTTAGACAAGGACAGAACCTAGTTCGACTTGGCTTTGGCTGTGGGAGGACCATCCCCCGTAGCACGTCTGCCTCTAGACTGCACAGAAAGCCCACGTACCTTCCACTGCCTTGACCTTTTCCTCCAACTCTCGTTTCCGCTCTTCCTTGAGCATCTGCTCCTGCTCCTTCTTCTGCACTGCCAGAAGAATCTGCCGTTCTTCCTCCTCCTCTTTGCGCTTCTGTTTTTCTATTCTGGTAAGCATAGGGGTCTCCTATGAGGAGCCAAAAAGTGCATAGAGTCAGTACACACTAATGTAAGGTAAGCTCTTTGCTCTAGATTAAGTTTCAATTTTCACTGAATTCAGTCTGTTCAATAGTATTAGGTAGGGAATTTATACCATAACCACAAGTTGACTGTATATGGCCATATATAAAACACAATGGTGATTTAAAACAGGGTTAAAGTTCTGGGGGCAGTGACTTACATAATTTGTAGCCTTTCTGAGATAATCTTTTAAGAACATGTGGATCAGAGAAGAAACACTGAGGCAGTTTGGAGACACCATTCTTATAGATTTTGTATTTTATAAAGGTGGAATCTTAAAGAGTACCCTCAACTAAACTTAAAAAAAGGATGGAAGAACAAAGACTAAGAATTTCAATAATGTGCATGGCTTTGAAACCATTAACTTAATACTTTCCTAATAAAACAATTAATGAAATTGGAAATTTGGTGAGAAGGGCAACCATTCTGCCTTAAGATACAGAAAAGAGAGGAAGATGCCTGCACAAAAACTCATAAAGTTCTTCAGATTGGGTGGCATTTTCCATTTTCAATGCAAACAACATATATAAAGTCTTACAGACGGTCACCAGGAATGTGACTAAGAAATCTAAAGGAAAGGTAAACAAAGTTAAAGAGGACTATTAACTAAGGAGGACCACTACCACCACGGTTTGTAATAAAACCAGTTCTGAAACACCCTGTGGCCCAGGACACTGAAGCGAGGACTGAAATTTATTGTTAATTTCTCTCCTTTTGTGATGTAAAAGCTGTAAGTTTTTCTTTTTTTAAGTTGCTACTGAAGACGTAATAACTGCCTGCAATAGAGAAGATCTGAAGTTGCAGTGACCCAGAAAATGAATCAGGTGTCAGCAAAGGCAGAACTCATATTACCCTCAGAGAAAAGATCATGTTACCATTTTAGAGAAAACTTACATCAGGAATACAGTTTTCTTAACGTATTTTTTCAGCAGGTAAAAGACCTAAGTATCTTCAACACCAGATAAATTTTTAAAACATTAGAGTATGGAAATTATCTAAGTGATCTTAATGTGAGGAGAAAAAAAGACAGACTGCCATGTACAAGTCATTTATAATACAAGTCTTCATGAAACACTGAAACTGCTCTGATTAAAATTTATCTTATTTTCTTTATGGTCCTTAAAACCAGTTCAGATCCTCACCTGACTCAGAATTTAGATGGAGTCTTGCTTGCCTACATAGTAGACCTTCTGAAAATTCTTACCTTTCAAACTCTATGAGCCTGCTTTTAGAAGAATTTGCTTGTCTACAGGGTAAAACATAATAGAAGAATAACAGAGGAATGAAGAAAATGGAAAAAAATAAAACAATTATCACTATACATGCAATACTGTATGCAAAGTGCCTCAGTAGACCAAACAGATTTGAAGAAAGTTCCATAAAATCTTTATTCTATAACTGGAGCAGGCAGTGTAGATATGCTAGATGTTGTTTCTGAAATGGGGATGCTACTGACAACACGCAAGGACAACTCTTCTGAAGAGCATCTCTCTAGCTACTGCCTCCTAAATCCAGTGGCACAGCTCCTCCACATCCCTCAGGCACCCCACCCAGGCGCTTAATTATCCCGACTTTTGGGCAACATCTTTATCTGGCTCAGAGTTTACAACACAACCAGAGTGAACCAGCCAAAGCAACCAGAACAACTTCCTTTGCTTCTTTCAGCTGTGCAGGTGCCCCTGAGGTGACAATTCACAGGGTGGTGGTGGTGGGACGGGGGCGGATAAAGGAAATCCAAGTCTTGTCAAAAGGAATTATTTCATTCAAAGAAAACTGCAGTCTTTCTATGTGAGACACAATGAAAAAAGTGGGTGTAACTATCCCTCACCTACATACACATGATGATGTGTGTGTACTCCTTCCCTCCCAAAGGACAGCATATTCAATAGGATTAACATTTCAATAGGGACTAAGGAAGTGCAAGCTAATGACTTATGAAAATAAATATTAAGTCACCCAAGAGTCACCTGCAAAGAAGCATGGGTGGTATTTCATGTAAGTTGACAGAAGGGGAGAAAAGGGAAAAGTAGTTAATTACATCAATTTTAGGAATATTCATATGACTCTTTTTGTAATATATGACAATTTATTCTTAATGTGTAAAGATGTCTTACAAATCATTTACAGTAGCCCCTCCCACAAAACAAATGAAGCATGAACACAAAATCCACAGTAAATAAACCACATTGATGATCAAAAGAAAAAGTTTAAGCCTTTTCGCTTACATAATTGTTAAAGATAATGAAAAGTGATATATTTGTGAACATGTGGCAAAATGGATGTTATCAGTTTGTGGGAGGACAAGTCTTCCAGAGGACAATTTGGATAATTTATCAGGGACCCTAAACAGAGTCACTTAATAAAATGACTTCATGATAAAAATGAGGCAGGCAAAGATACTTCTATAAGTTGACTATTTAAACTAGTGAAAAGCTGTAAATATCCTAAATGTTTCAAAGGCAAACTACATAATCACTATGAATCAGTAAAAACTGTATCTGAGGAATATCTGATGAAATAGTAATATTTACAATGTTAAGTGGAAAACTCAAGTCACAAAATATGCAGTGTGTCAGTTTTTAAATAAGCACATAATGGGCATGAAGCAAATAGGTAAAAATATAAGTAGTGATGATTGTTGACTTGTGAGATTACTGTGTCTTCTACAGTTTTCCACATGTAGTACCCCATGTTTTCTATAAAAGCATGAAATTCTTTGGACTAACAAAAACCCCTCCCTAAATAAACAATAAAAATCACCTAGTATTACGTGTCCTAAAGTGACCTAATTTTAATTAATTTTTTACTCCCTCCACTATGTGATCCCCGTTAAAAGTATAAAATTGAAATATGTGAAAATACCAAAAGGTTAGAATTTGGAGATTTTTGAGGTGAGGTATTAAGAACTGATTATCAACAGTTAAAATATTTGGCAATGATGAAGCAGGAATTTTAAAACTTAGGAAAATTAAGAGATGTAAATGATTGCTGCTAAATCAGACATTCTACATCATTTGAAAAAGCGCATAAAGATTACTCTCGTTTTTAAAAAATGAGGTGAAATTCACATAAAATTGACAATTTTGAGGTGGACAATTCAGTGGCATTTACTATATTCAGTGTCATGCAGCCACCACTTCTATGAGTTTGCACCGTGTTTCTAGCATTCCAAGAGAAAATGCTGTTGCCACTCACCAGCCAGGCCCCATCCCACTCTCCCCTCCCATGGCAACCACCTGTCTATTGTCTCTATGGATTTACTCTGCATATTCCACACAAATGAAATCATGTCATATGTACTTAATTAGTTGTTTTAAAATACACTAATATTTATGCTGAGCACATAAGGCCTACACACACTGCCACCAGGTTCATGAAAGGTGCTCCACATTCATCAGGGAAATGCAAATCAAAACCACAATGAGATACCACCTGACACCAGTCAGAATGGCTACATCAAAAAGACAAATCACAAGTGTTGGCAAGGATGTGGAGAAAATGTTGGTGGGAATGGAACTGTGGGAAACATTATGGAGGATCCTTGAAAAATTAAAAATAGAAATACCAAACAATCCAGTAACTCCACTTCTACATATTTATCCAAAGGAAACAAACACTAACTCAAAAAGTTATCTGTGACCCCATGTTCACTGCAGCAGTACCTCAAACAGCGAAGACACAGAAGCAACCGAGTGCCCCAATGTCTCCTAAGTTGAGGGAGTGAGGAGTGCCCGGAACCTGCACTGTGCTGCCTGGCCTGCCTCTGCCCACTGTGGCCCTTTCCCCAGGCATTTCTGTCCCTACCCGTTTTTACACCAACTGCTCTCTGGTCATTTTCTCCAGATGTCCCCCCCCCTCAGTGTTGCCTTGTCACTTGCAAACACCTATGGTGAGCTGCATACCTCTTTGTCTTATACCTTTCATGCCCCCACTTTTTCTCACCGTGATGAGTTTTATTTAATGTGAATTCTCAACATTTTATATAGATTGCATCATACACACCTGAAAATAAAAATCTATTAAGGACCAAGAGTCTTTTAACACGTGTGTGCTAATGAAAACATCACTAACGGGTGGGATTCGTTCCCTGAGGGTACTTTCAGTAGGTACTTTAGACTTTAAATAGCTTAAACATTAATGGTTTTAAGAACCAAATCTTAAAACCAATGGTACAAGCAAAAAAAAAAAAAGACTGAAGAGTTAGGAGAAAAAATCTTAAAACTGTTTCACACTGCAATTCTTTAAAAGGGGCCAATTTGTCTTGCCAATGGGTTTGAGCCCTGGGAAAGTTCACTATGGATTCAATGTGACCAAAGAAATAACAGGAGAACGTTCTTGGGGTGAAAGGGTTATACCCAACCTTATTCCCACGGTGGCAGGTTAATCACTAGAATCTTGTCCACTCAGAGTGAGTCTGCATGCAGCAAGCGGGTCTCTGCGTCTGGGCTTCTCTGCCCACACAGCCGTCCTCTGGACCTCTGTCCTGGGCGCTGCCACCACTTCAGCTTCGGCTCTCCTCTCCTGCAGCCTTGCAGCCATGCCACTGTGCTGGCCCAGAGCACTGGGTAGAGCTCTTTATACAGAGTAAACAACATATTGCCCACATATGTGTAGTAAGCTAGCCATCTGGGTGGGACTGGGTGAGAATCCTGGCCACAGGAACCTTCATTTTATCCACAAGGTTGTAAATGGGGTGGGGTGATGTTTAAATGCTTTATAGGTAAGAGAGGCCTGATAGAATCAAGGAGGGATTTTAATGAGATACTAAGTGGTTAACACCACTTTGAAACCCTGTGAAGGACAGTAAATTGTATCTGGTTGAAGCAGCGCCCAGGACGCCCCTTCCTTGCTCCCCCTCACCCAAGAATGGGTTTATCAGACTCCCCGGTACCCCTGTCAATTTTCACAGCACACTTGAGACTGTACCACAAGGACCTCCCTAGCATGTCCAGAGTTTTCTGACAAACACAATCATTGTTGCCTTAATCCCGGAGATCAGAGAGTCAGTCTTCCTTTGCCGATTTCTTCCCTCAGAGTCACAATTAAGACTTTGCGAGGCAGTAAAGTTGGGCTCTTGAGTGGCCAATATCGGTCAGAAACTCTGCCTCTAAGGCTATAAAGACCTGAAGATTTTTTTCTGGTGTTCAAACAGAAGCACAAAATTCATGCCACAATTAAGGTTTTCTCCAGGATATTTGGAACCATAACAAACATTCAGATCTCTACTATAGTTACTTGTATTTAAAAATAAAGAGCAGAATTTAAAAAAAGAAAAACTGCCAAGAATGACTGGAAGAAATTTTAGTGTTTGAAGCTAAGCTTTTGCTTACAGCAATGAAGAACTTTTCTCCTATACTGAGATTACTATATGCAATCTGAAATGTAAATTTGAGCATTTAGGACTCAAACAGGAACATCAAACAGGAGAAAGGTGTCGACCATTAAGATGCTAGAGTATATAGCAGAGGGAATGAACCAGGCAGTCAGAACTACCGCTGGACTCCAACAACCAAAGATCATTTCAAACTAAGGACCGTTAGACCTCGAAGATGGAAATCAGTCATTAGGAACTGCCAATTCAACAGTCATTAGATATTGAGTAATTTTTCTCCTGGCAAGAACACATCTATGAGCTGGAAAAAAAGAGATAAAGGATAAATTCAAATATACTGAAGTAAATAAAATTTCACAAATTAGCTTCTCCCTTTGCAGGGCTCAAAACAGCATATTTAGTTCATGAATGTGAGAGTCAGGAAACACTACTTTGAGGCTCCATATGACAACAGGCCAGCCAAAAACAGACTCGAGTTAACCTACTGTCTAGGAGGGCAAACTTTCTATGACTACTGTTTACACATGCAGAGAATCATAATGCTACAAGGAGACTAAGTGGGTGAAGTGGAGAGACTATAAGAAGTGGCCAGCACTAAAGTCTGGACTTGGGAGTTAGATTAGCAAACAATGGAAAAAAGAGGGAGCAGAAGAAGGGTTGGAGGTGTGCCTGCAGTGCCCTCACGAACGGTGAAGATGAAGAGAAATGGCTTGTAGATACGTTCTCTGTGGCAGCCTCTCACTTCTTCATTTCACTCCCCCACTGGACGCCCATCATCCAGTCTGGCCCCACCTGCAGCCTAGGTACCTCAGGCCTCATTCCCCTCACTAATCCTTTAATCTCAGTCAATATAGGCATCATCCTACAGTGTGATGATGCTAGATAAAGGTATTAACTACTCTAAACTATGTTACAAAATAAAAATACCTGTAGTTGGCTCTGAGATGCTGCTTGGAAAAAACCCTTTTATTAATACCTGGTTGTTCCTTAAGTATTCTCTGTTCATAGAACATTGTGTTTCCATTCCTACCTGATGCTCTGTGTGTCAAGAGAACAGAGGGACATCCAACGTGATCTCCTAATATTTCCCTGCCTCCTCAAAAGTTTCTATCTTTACTTGGGAAAAATGGGAGCAATCTGACTCCATGGGGAGGCGCTACCTCTTAAGCACTTCATTTTACCAGTCGGCTACATCCATTCCCTTCTCATTCATGGACATCTCACACCCAAGCATTATTTCCAATTAAAAAAAAGGAAACTGCCTTAGCTTTCCTCAATCCTGTGTCCTCTTTTTCATGGTTGGACAAATAAGCATGACAATCAGTAAGAACTCATCTTTTAGCCATTACTCAGCCTCCTGCAGCTTGACCCTCATGCCTGTTATTCTCTAATGAAATGTCCTCCTGATGTCCCTTTCCAGTAGCAGGGATTCTACCATTTCCTGCTGGAAACATAGTGCTAACTGATTTTTAAGTTTCCAGTGTTTCTCTACAAACTCACTTAACACAGCATGACCAGAGAGGTATATTCCTAATGCAAAGACCTAATGCCATAATCTCCTTTAATACTGCCCTGCATGATAGACAGAGGACCCTAAAATCTGGTGTCCCAGCATTTTCTTTCACTATATAGTACAACGTATCTTATATGCCAGCCACATCCAAATACACACTGTTCTCTGACCACATCACATCTGATTCTGCCTCTGTACTTCTGTTCACGTAACTCCTGTATATTCCCCCGCCACCCCCACTGTCCACCATCAGATTCTTCACCATCCCACAAGATTTAGGTGAGATACAGCTCTGCCTCTCCAAAGCTTGTTTCTTTGCCCAGCACTAGGTCTTTCCATCCTCACGTTCTGGAACTTCCATCACATAGACATCTGAGACAGCACTCAGTATTCTCACCCACATCGAACAGGGACGTCTATCATCCCAGGAGATTGTGAGACTCAAAAGAGTGCGACCTCATGTCTTATTTTTATAATTCCTTCTTTGTAAAAATACATCTTAAATATAAGAATGTTTCATAAAGGTCTGAGATTTAAACATTGAGGTAAAGGTGAATAAAGAAGGAATAAAGGGGTAGCTGAAATCAAACATAAGGACCCTTTGAACATTTAGAACGCCTCTCTCTCTACTCTCACACAGACTCACCTCTCGCTGGATGGATTTGACGGACAGGTGGCTAGATATCCACCTGGGCTGCAACTCTGCCTTTGTGTGCTGTGGACGGTTTCCCTATAGTCAGAAGTGAGGACAAGAAAGGAGAAGACAGATTAGGGTGTTCTCAGCTCCCGGTGCTGCCAGTGGAGGAGCGGCCTTGAAGGCCCATGGCTGATGGCTTTACTTCAGATGAGGGCCCAAGGCATCCTCAGGACAGTCAGTAAAAATGACTATTCAATTCCACAAGGTACTAAGCCAAATATTCTCTTAAAAAAAAAAACACAACAAAAACAACAAAAATACCCTTATAGATACCCAAGTGTCTCCTGTGTCAATCTTTATCTCTGGCAAGAAACTCACTTGACCATTTAAGTATCTTTTAAAAATGTTTTGTTTCAAATTATTAAGGAAAAGCCATGTCCATGCTTTACTGTCTCTGCTTGAAGGGAATGGCTCTGAAAGAGGGCATTCCAAGCAGCTGTAGGTAGCCCGCCCCTTCCAAAGGTAGTTCAGTGGCAGTAGTGAGAACTGAGAATGATTGTCCAGGATGGGGAGAAAAGCAGTAAGACTGACAAGGAAAAAAGGACTCAGCAACTAGGAACCAGAGAGCTTGCCTGAGAAGATTATAGAGTCCCGAGAAAAGGCAAGACGACTGCAGGCAACTGCTACAGGGAATTTCAAGGAAGAAGTTTTGAAAACTCTCTAAAGTTGGGTTAATTATTTTGAAGGCTAATCTAAGTTTTGGAACTTCTGTGGGCTGAGCCCCAGGGCTTCACCATTGTAATCTACTATTAAAGGGAGGTAGGCAAGGACTTTGCAGTTCAAATGAGCAATTCTGTGGCATTAATATCAGTTATCATCACCTAGGCTGGTTTTGGCACCACTTAAACCATTGAGATTTGAAGAATCAATGAGGTAAAGAGAGAAAGGATGGAAATGACTCAATGACAGTTAGGAGTGGTTTACCCAACTTGAATATGCTGCAGAGCAACAGCAATAGATAATGAGACAGGTACTTTAGAAAGCTTTTGTTAGAACTAGGCTTTAGGCCAGATACAATCCCAATTGTCAAGGGTGTCATGACCTTCTTTTCCCCAAAAGCTACCCCAGCAGGTTCCTCAAATATGTGTGAGCAAACTCCTTTATATACTGCAAGACCCCAATAGGAAAAAGGCTTCACCTTTACATAAAGGTAGAAACTTACCATGGAATTCTCCTTCAAAGAGATTGTGCCAGTTTACTAGGCTAGTAGCAAACAAGGCCAATAACAGTTTGACTCCCAACTTTGCCAAATCAGATAAAAGTTACTCGTGTGGAAAATGATGTTCTCAATACAGAAGGTGAACCTATTTCCCTACATACTTTACTATCTGACATCTTTTGTGTGAATTCCCTATAGACTTCCTAGTCAATTAATTTTTGTTGAGACCTAATATTGAAAAGCTGTCTAAATACGATTGACCGTAACATTAGCAACAAATACTTTTACTAGCCTACCTCTTTTGTTTAAATCTTACCATAAAAGCTTAACTTTTGTATTATCAAAGCAGGCCTTCTGATTATTTTATTACATTGAAATTTAGAGGGCTGTCATACCTCCGAATATTTATCCTCTCTGTGTTAACTCCCTTTAGACTTGAATCTATTTTGTAATTAGTTTTTTACCAAGATTTCTCATCAATTACCCAGCACCATAAACAATGGAAGAGACCAAGTGCCTACTGATTGCTAAATACTTTGTTGGATACTCTGATGTGGGCAGAGGGAAAGGGCAGCACCATAATTCAAAGGAGTTTGAAAGAAAAGCTCATGACTTCTACTACAGCACGTTAACCTGTCCACTATCCCAGCTGTTAGTTCCTCTTTCACATACTGTATTTAATATGTACTATGTCTATCTGTGAGCACCACATTCTGTTCTACTAATGTATATTTCAATGATCACATGTGGCCTATAGGCATTTTCATATTAGAACAAAATCCCTCTTGGCCAGTATCATTAGATGGTTGGTTAAAATGTTGGTTAAAGGAATTTTAGAAATACATAGTTTGAGCACTGATTTTCTTAATGTATGAATGCACTTGCCATTTGCAATCATATGATATAGGGCTCCCTTGAGAGGGGTTTCCTTCAATTCTTTCATATAAATTACCCTCTTACCCTTTTTTGCCACTCCAGTTTTGTTTTAAGCAAAAGTGAGATGTTAAGGACACATGCAATTCAAACTGCAGAAACCTTAAGAATTTCCCATTTTATCTTCTATTGTTTTACCCTAATTTGACAACTTTTAGAAACAACTCATGCTTAATGATTTTAATGAAAACATTTTATAGAAAATCTTATGCTCACATTTTATTGATTTCATATTTCATGGGATTATAGAAATAAGTGCAACATAGACAAAGAAGTTTGCAAATATTACAACTAGCTGTTGATGAACATGTAAGCCTAATTGCTGAATGCCAAGTTCAGCAAAGATTGTGAAGAGTTGGTATATCTGTACTGCCTTTATAGCTCGTCTATTAAATGAATGCCCCCTGATAATGCTGCTAATACGCTGGTTTACATGATATGACATGATCCTATGGCTTCTACTTTACAATATTTATGTCTGCCTATTATTTTGAAGGGAAATTTTTCTTATGCTGCATTTGGCTAAGATTACAATAAGTATCCATTTATTTTGGTGAATATTAATAGCTAATCCTATTCTTTTCTTCTAGGAATAGAGAGATCTTAACATATTTACATGAAACTTTAAAAATATGTACCTAACATTTTGCAGCTTTGCACAACTCTAGTTAGGTTCTAGTTCTGTTTTCTTGCTACTGTAAACAGGATTTATTTTGTTATTTTTAAACATTAGTATGTGTAACAATTATACAAACAGCTTCCATGACTGCAGATGAACAATACTAGCTCTAATGAGTCTGAGGTTCTTCATGTACCAGTTGATTCTAATGCAGAAAACCTAGTTACGAAGTTCTGATTACCAGACTTTCTAAGCAGACTCATATTCTTCCAGGCAAAACAGAATCTAAAATTTGCCCCTCACTTTCTTTTTGTTCCATCACACTGGATGAAACTTTCAAAACAGTTATTACCAGTGTTACAGATTTAGGCTGAGCTACAATGGGTTATGTGTTCTTATGGTGAAGACATGGTTTTTACTTATGAATATTAAGCACTTGACATTTATATTACTGAATGAAGAATGTGTGTTTATTAGAAATAGGGGTCCAAAATATAGCTGAGTGAACAGGACAGCTACCCATTTCCTTCTTCAGTTTTGAAATGTGTGGAAGTTATCTTTTCTTAGAGCGTTTTAGAAAATTTTACTTGTCAAAAAACACAAATGATTTTGGAGCTTTTGATGGTATCTTTTTGTGACAGCACATCCTCCCCAATTACTGGTCTGCTAAGACTTTCTTTTGCACAATGCAGATTCTCTTATTTTTGTAATCAATACCACATTTCACTGAGGTGCACAAATTCTGAGCGCTGTCCATCTTTCAAAATACCCAATCTCTTATTTTTTTCGTTTCTAATTTCATGGTTCTTGAGAACTATATTTAAGATTTATCTTTTTTTTTCTACTCTTGCAAATAATCAGCCCTTAAAATTTTTTGCATCAAAACCATCAGTTTTAGGCCTGTCAGTCGTTTTCCTTAGTTCTGCCATCCAAAAATTATTAGGTAGACTACTGCAGTAAAAAAGCAGCTATTATGAAAGGTTTAAGCAGATTAGGTTTATGCCTCATAGAAAATTTATGGGTCATCACTAGTCATAACAATAAAGTCATATGTAAGGTCATGTAGAGTCATAAAATCATCTGTTTAATTACTTTAAGAAAATCAGATTATATATTTTAATTCCTGGAAAAATCATCACAGTGTGTTGATCAGAAAACTAAGTGCGATTATAGTATATGGAATTAAGTATACTGATGAGAGAAATGCAAAGTATATTGTTCATTCATGAAAATGTAATTCTTGAAGTATTATTTATACATTTCTATTAGATAAAGGTGACATTCCAGATTTTTCCTTTTAAAACATTAACCAGCTTAAAAGTTAGAAATATCACTGCATTCACAATAAATTAAGCAATATATTTGTCATTTTGTACTCCCCTGGAGGTACTGCAGCAATAATCTATAAATACTTTCTCTTCAGGTTTCATTGGCAGATGGTCAAAATTTTATGGGTCTTTATGACATGTAAAATCAATGAGAAATATTAGAATTACTGAAATGAAATAAACAAAGTGACTGATTTCTGTGCATCCATTATAGAAAAGGCATTACATTAGATGCTGTGGGAGTTACAATGATGAGTTAAGGCAGGGTCCCTAATCCAAAAAGGCTTAAAACTCAAAATCAAATTCATGAGGAATGAGGAAATACATTAGGAAAGAAATTCTAAGACGAGGGGAACAGGGTACAGCTCACAGAGATGAAGACTTTTCAGTGGAGCTTTTGAGAGTTGGAAATGGGTAGGGCAGTAGAGGGAAAAGATGTTTGAAAAAGCATGAATTAGGATACATATGCATGAAAGCATAGGATGTTAAGTTTATTAAACTGTAAGTTGCCAGGAGGTTGAAGAAGGTGGCACAGAGCTCAGATGAACAGGTGGAGCTGGGGGAGAAGAGTTGGTACTGGGGTAAAAAACCCTAAAACACCCCAGAGCTTACTGTTAGTGGGAGGAGACAGACCGTAGGACGATCGCAAAAAAGGGGCAACCAATGCACAGGGTGAGACACACCTGGGGCTCAGGGGCCCTTTCCTGAGTAATGTTACAGGAGCAAGACACTGGGTCCCAGACTGTGAAAAGCCAAGGTTAAGAGCTGGGGGTGGGGGCACTGAGGACACCTGGGGTAGGGAGGATATTGTACCAGCAGGTTGAAGAGGAGTGCGCAGCATGTGGTCCCAAACCAGATGAGATGGGAGAAGGCTTGTACCACTTCCAGGAGACAGTGGAAGGTATTCAAAAACTCTTATGAATAATCCTTAAATAATGCAGCTTTATACTTAATGCAGAGGGGAAGAATCACCCGTTTGCACACCTTCTGGGCAATCATGTTGCAGATCTCAGGCAGGAAGTCCTCACTGAGGAGCTTATAGAGCTGCCGTTCTCGAAGGGAGGTCCTCTCCCGAAAACTCTCTGTGACCTGTCTCCATTCTTCTTCTGTTTGGCACAGGAGCCACCAAGTGCCTTGACCTGGCCCTTGGGACCCTAGAAAAGAAAGGGATAGGTTCATTAAGTAGACCCCACTAGGACCTTTTTCCAATTTATTCTCAATTCCTTTTTACCCTGGGTCACATAACAAAACCAGGGAATCACAAAAAAGACTTATATTTATTACTTTTTAATTTTAAAGCTGATAATGAATACTTTGGACTTTCCAGTTATTATCTCTATTCACAACCTTTATAAGATAGATTTAATAGCTTAAATCTATTTATTTACTTTTCCTGCAAATGTTTTAATTTGAGCTTTTGCAGTCTTGTTTCATTTATGTTCAGGTATTACAAACTGATACCTTCCCCCAATTATATGTAATTTGGATTACAACTGAAATCTGTGTGGGCAACTAGTATACTCTCTCTTATGTAGCATTTTACATGAGGAAGACAGCACTTTCAAGTTGCTCATTCATCCGAATATTCAGGTGTCTACTACACTGAGCCCTGGTAACAGAGCACAGGTGAAGAGACCTATTCCTCACCTCCAGCAACCTATCCCATGGAGAAACAGCACAGGGTAATATGTGAGGGGGAGAAATGATGAGGGTGAGAGGCATAATAATCTTAACTGCTTCCTGTGCTCTGGAAATGACAGAGTCACCGCCGTAATATAAATCAATCACATTTACTTAAACCTTTCTGAACTCCAGCCAAGGTCATTACCATTTCTTGTCTGTGGCTCAGATGCCAAGGACTTTTCTTCCGGCTTTTCACTGAAACACAGGAAAAGGAGGCACCAATTAAAACAGACATATCCAATATTATTCTGTGCTTTCCCCATAAGGTAGACCCAATTAACTTAATACAAGGAATGTGTATGTGCATCAGGGGGCAAGGTCAGGAGGTGGAATGATTCTACTGAGTAAATGAACACAGGATATAGGTGTGTCGATTCAGAGAAGGACTGGTGTACAGGAACCAAATGTAATGGTAATAGTATCAATGCATAGGAAAACTTAATTTTTAGAACAGTTTTTAAAAATCAAACAGGAGGTAAGTGTTAATAGTTAAATGATAAGAAAAAAAGAACTACAGGGATTCCAATGTCCTCCTCCTTGACTCAGGGCTACACTGAAGATAAGGCACAGTTAATTCAACCTCATATAAGGTAGACATTAAGAACCTAGGCTCTGAAATCAGGCTTGCCACTTACCATATGACTGTGGGAAAGTTAATGAACTTGCCTGTACAATGGGGCTGTTGAGAATGTCTACCTTATAAGGATATCGGGAATTAAGTCATAAAACACAGAATAGAAGTGGTCAGCACAATAGTGTTCAGTCTCACTGTCATTGGTATCCCTGAATCATACAGGACATTCTCCATGGATCTGGTCTGTTTTCAATGATCTGCTGTTCCACACAACCTTCTGTGAGGATGGCGATATTTTTACATTGTTGCTATGAAATACGGGAGCCAAGAACTACATGTGGCTACCAAGCACCTGAAATGTGGCTGGCAGGAATGAGAAACCGAATTTTAGATTCTATTTAATTTAAAAATATTTAAATACAGTTTTGGATATAGAGCTCTAAAGAATAAAATCACCAGTAGAGGGTAGCACAAGTTCATGTATGTTAAAATGATCCTATATTCCCAACACTAAGGCACTTTATACATCCCCATGTCCTTCTAAGCAGCAACAATTAAACAGCTTTCTGAATACTTAATCAGGTATAGGTCACTAACAAAATCCAGAAGCAGGTATTGTGTGTACAGGACACATTTATAGGACATTTCTCACAAACACTGATAGGAAAGCTATTAATTTGTCATCAAATTTCTGGTAAGTGAAGTGAAACACTGATTCTTAAGTATAAAAGAAAATCAAATTGATTTATCCATAATTTGATTCCTAGAAATACTTCTTAGTGGTTAATAAGCAACACAGCAAAATCAAGCTACTTCAAGCATTTAGATTATGGGAAGAAGTGGTTGGTCCTCTGTCACTAGAATTTTTAAGACTATGTATGACTTAACTTCCTAACTCAAGATCCTTAAGGAAAAGTATTTTTATACAGTATAGGTTAGATTCTGAAAACTTACTACGAGTAGAATTTCCTAAAAGATAATCTTTATTTTTTTCCAAATTTAAATAATAAAGACTATAAAAATGTTTAATATCCTACCTTTTCTTTATTGCATGGAACTAACTATATTCTAAACAAAATAAAGCATGTTGTTTGCCACTAAAATCTCAATAGGAAAGAATTAGCTCTAAACTCTTATCTGATATACTGAATCCTATTAAAATGTTGACTCTTAGTCAACAATCATCACTGTTTTCTTCCATTCAATCCTTGTTACTGTCAGTACACCCGCTATCCACTGACACTACGGGTGTGCAGAGGATAGGCAATCTAGTAGAGGTCAAGTAGCCAGTGCTTTCTGGTTCCCTGGTGTATATTCAATAATTTATGAGGATTCTGATCTAGGACTCCATGATCTAGGTTCATATTCTTCCCATGGCATGAGTGAAAATCAGGGTGAAGGAACAAAGCAAATGATGATCACAGACTAACAACATCTTACCTCCCAATAATCTCCTCTTGTAGTTTCTTCCGTTTTGGGGGTCTCCCTCTTCTTTTTCCTGTTTTCCCAGGAACACTTGAGACATTCTTCTGTCCTTCACTTACCCTAAGAAATGAAAGTTTATTAAATAAAATGTTCTGCCAGAGGATTGACATGTTACATGATTTCTAAGTTAGTAATTTTCTGGCCATGAGGTCACTAAGGATTAAATGTTTAAATGCAGCAGTCACGAGGAAGGAACAGGACAACTTCCTGTCTTCCTTTATTAGAATATGGAACAAGGAAAAATGGACATTTTACAATGCAATAGATTGCATTACAACAGACAATTTACATACATTAAAACCTGAGGAAGACCTAACACTTTCTTAATAGTGAGTACTGCTCCCAGTAATAAGAAAGTTCAAATGAACAAGATTAGCACTGTACTGGGCCACTATGGAAAGGATGTATTTTCCTCATTTAGGAAGAATTTGGTAAGGCTTATATTTCAGGCATTCTGTAAGGTCCAGAATTCTGGTCCTGTACTGATAGAGCAGATCAGTTCCAGTAGACAAAAGGAGTCCTCAAGAATTGATTATGAGAGGAAAACGGTTGCAGTGAAATGATAGTGCTGCTAAAAAGCCCTGCCGTACGGCACAGTCCATGGTGAGGGGGGACTGGTACTCTTGGAACCTCCCTCCTATCACGGTGACATCTTTCACCACTCTGGTAGCAGAAGACTACAAAATTAATTCTTTTTTACTTTTGTATGAAATAACTCCTTGTTATCTCTTTGCAGGCATGTTGTTACAGCTAATTCCTTCATATGAAAAACAATTTTGTGCTGTAAAATTCTGATATATTTGATACTCATAACTTTTGTGCAGTAGCCATCACAGACCTCAGACAATATACCTGCTCAGAGAGGGTTCCCCACGGGATTCTCCCTGCACTGGGTCCTCCTTGTACATTCGCGTTCCGTAGAAATACCAGTAGAGCGCCCCGGAATTATCTTCACCCAGTGGTTCCACTCGGAGACTGTCTGCATCCAGACCCTAGGGAAAAAAGGTGTGGAGAAATGGGGATGGGGAGCAAGACAAAATAGGAGAAAATGAAAGTGAGGATTTAAAGTTTATACTCATTTATCTCTGACATTTAAGAATGTTCCAGCATCTTACGTGATTTTCAATTAGGGCAATCAAACACAGATAAAGTGAGAAGATGTTACCTTCTTTGCAGAACAGGATATGGAAACATTTCAAATGTTTCCCATACCCATCACTGTCCCATTTCACCAAAAAGAGAAACTAAAAGGAGTTTGGTAAGTGTATTATCTATCTGGTCTGGACTGGTCATGTGAGTGCCCATCAAGGAAAGACAATTACAATAGAGGAGAATCCAATGTTGTGAATGCTTTGTCCCACAGGATCCTCTACTATAGCTGGAGAGCAGGACAGGTCCTCCAGCAACCTCTTACTCCAGATGGGACCCTGCAATGTGCTTCTCACTTTATCCCAGGGTCTTGTACTGCCACTGCTATTGAAGTCCTTGAGTCAGCAAACACTGGACTCAACTGCACAATGACTTTTATACTGTGTCATGAGCTGTGCTGAACTGAGAAGTCATCAACACATTTAATCATTTCTGACCAAACAGGATTAGAAACTGACCTCCCTGTGAGAGAGGAGCAAGAGCCCCTGCCCTCCCTCTGAGACAGACTTCTCAATAGATAACAAAAGATAACAGAATAAGGAGAGGAGAGGTAACTACACCTCCGCTCTCCAACATAACTTTTGACATGTGCATGGATATGTACAGTAGGAGTGTACTTCACTTTCATATATGGTTTAAAATCCTTGGAGCTTTCCTTAAATATTTCAATTAAGCTAAATCAAATTTTAGACCATGAGAAAAAATTCTGTGGATAATTGAGTTCCAATTATGGCTAATGACAGGAAGAACAAATAGGTGCCTCTGACTATTCCTGTGTCAGCTGGGACTTAGTGCATGTAAAGGAAGACAAAACCAGCCTAGAAATTAAACAAAAACAATATGCAGTCATATATGTCTGTATTCCCTTGGCTACAGTGCTCATGGTTTTATATATACTGGTATGTTTAAGTGTCCCAAGACTAGTAACACAAAAGCCAAAATCTGACTTCTCCTAATATCTTCAGATTTTTATGTCCAGATCACCAGCTTTTCTTGCTCTAGGGAAAGGGCTTGTCAGTTAAGCACCTTGAGAAGATCGAAGACATCATCTGCATCTAGCCGATAATCACAGAGGCGGTGCAGGATCTCCACACGAGTGCGAAGAGGCAGGTCTTGGAAACTGGCTTCTCTCAGAGGGTTGGGCTTGCCTTCTTCAAGCTCCCAGCGGTAGTTGATGATGTCCTCCAAGTAGCTGTGGAATGTTTGAGGCCTGACCAAATGGCCCCAAAGACAAAAATTCTTTAATATTCAGTTCAAAATAGGTCCACAGCTTAGAAGGCAGAGAAGAAACTCAGTGTCAATCTAGCCTAATATTTTAGGTTGAGATGCAAAGGTGGAAAAAACTTCTCCAGAGCATGAGCAGTTAATCCAGTATGCAACTGTAATTTTATATTGTCAGACATGAACTTCAGGGCATGTTACAAAATACCATATTCTAAATTTTGAAGACAGTTTTTCTATAGGACACATTTATGACAGTTTGATGGCAACTTAAATTTTTTCTGTTTTGGAGTTTGGCAATTTAAAGCTGCATTTTGATTAGTACCTAAATATGCCTTGTATATTAATAAAGTGCTGTTTAATTATCAGACGGTTATTCTGTATCTCAACTATTAAAGAATCTAGATATAATTTCACCTAATGCTTGACTTAAAAGTTGTTTTCTCACTAAGCAGAAAGAGCTCTAAAGGAATTATGTGCCAATACAATTTTTAGAGGCATGTTCCCATGTTGACTTAAAATCCATGGTAATTATATTTGTAGAAAAAGTCACAGGAAATATTGGAGGAAAAAAAATTAGAGGGCATTAGGCAAATAAGAAATTAAATCTTTTGTTTTTCAAAGAGAGAAGAAACTTTATAAAATGTATTACCTACCCAACAGAATATTTTTTGGCCATAAAATGGAATGAAGTGCTTGATTCAAGTTGCAATGTAGGTGAACCTTGAAAATATTATGCTAAGTGAAAGAAGCCAGACACAAAAAGGACATATGATTTCCCTGAAAAGAGGTACCTAGAAGAGTAAAAAATACAGAATTAGGAAGCAGATCAGTAGTTGCCTGGGACTGGTGATTGGAAGAAATGGGAAGTGTATGTCAATGAGTATGAGGTGTCTTTTGGGAGGTGATAAAAATGTTCTAGTATTAGATAGTAGTGATGATTACACAATTTGTGAATATACTAGAAGCTAATGAGTTGTACACTAAAGGAAAACCCTAGTGGAACAAACAGAAAACCAAAGATATCAGTAACTGCATTAAATGTAAATGGACTAAACATTTCCAGTAAAAGGCAGAAATTGTCAACTGAGTGGAAAAAAAAAAAGCAAGACCAACTATATCATATATAAGACAATTTAAATATACAAACAGTAAAAGGATAGAAAATGATATAGCAGGCAGAATGAGCATTAACACCAGAGTAGATCTGAAAACACCACAGAAATACAATTTTAAGAGATTACTATGAAAATTACATGCTAACAAATTAGAAAACCTGTAAGAAATGGATAAATTCCTATAAACAATGTAATCTCCTAAGACTGAACCTGCAAGAGACAGAAAATCTGAACAGATGGATTACTAGTTATAAAATTAAAGAGTTAATCAAAAAATTTCCAACAAAAAAGTTCAGGACCAGATGGCTTCACAGAAGAATTCTACCAAACATATAAAGGAGTATCAATACCTATCCTTCCCAAATGAATTCAAAAAATTAAAGAGGAAGAAAAGATTCCAAGTTCATTCTATGAGAACACCATCTTGATACCAAAAACAAAGATGCCACAACAAAGAAAATGACAGAGCAGTATCTCTAATGAACATAGATGCAATAATCCTGAATAAAATATCAGCAAACTGAATTTAAAAATTCAGCAAATTAAAAAATTCACTGAAAGGATCATTCACCAAGAACCAAGTAGGATTTATTCCTGGGGTGCATAGTTATGGCTCAAAATCTGCAAATCAATCAATGTGATACACCATTGTTTAAAAATGAGAGATAAAAACTGTATGATCTAAATAGATAATGAAGAAGCATTTGACAAAATTCAGCATCCATTCATGACAAAAACTCTCAACAAAGTGGGCACAGGGGGACATATCTCAACACAATAAAGGCCATTTATGATACTCTAACATCATACTTAGTGGTGAAAAGCTGGACAGCTTTTTCTCTAAGATCAGGAACAAGACAAGGACACCCAATCTCCCCACTTTTATTCAACATAGTGCTGGAAGGCCTAGGCATGGTGATCAGACAAATAAAAAACATAAGACATCCAAATAGGTACGGAAAAAGTTAAACTATCACTATTTGTAGATGACATGATATTGTACACAGAAAACCCTAAAGACTCCACCAAGAAACTTAGAATTAACACAAGAATTCAATAAAGCTGCAGGAAACAAACATCAATATACAGAAATCTGTTGTATTTCTATATATACAAAAAATGACCTAAATTAAAGAAAAACTAAGAAATCAACTTATTTATAATAGCATCAAAAAGAATAAATACCTAGGAACCTAGCTGAAGAAGTGAAAAGACCTGTACTTAGAAAACTGTAAGACACCAATAAAAGAAACTGAACATACAAATAAATGGAAAGCTATTCCATGAAGAATAAGAATTAATATTGTTAAAATGGCCATGCTGCCCAAAGCAATCTACAGATTCAATGCAATCTCAATCAAAATATAAATGACATTTTTCATAGAACTAGAGCAAAAAATCCTAAATTTGTATGGAACCACAAAACAAACTAAAAAGCCAAAGCAATGTTGAGAAAGAGGAACAAAGCTGGGGGTATCACACTCTCTCACTTCAAAATTTACTACTACAGTAATCAAAATGGTATGGTACTGGCAAAAGAACAGACCCATAGACAAATAGAACAAAATAGAGATCCTGGAAATAAGCCCATACCTATACGGTCAATTAATATTTGACAAAGGAGGCAAGAAAATACAATGGGAAAAAGACAGTCTTTTCAATAAATGGTATTTGGAAAATTGGCAACTACATACTGCCTTACACCATACACAAAAATAAACTCAAAATGGATTAAAGGCCTAAATACAAGACCTGAAACCATAGCACTCCCAAAAGAAATATAAGCAGCACACTCTTGAACGTCAGTATTAGTAATTTTTTTCTGGATATGTCTCCCCCAGGCAAGGGAAAAAGCAAAATCATAAACAAGTAAGACTACATAAAACAAAAAGGCAACCTACTGTATAGGAGAATATATTTACAAATGATTTATCCAATAAGGGGCTAGCATCCAAAATATATAAAGAACACACAACTGAATACCAAAAAAGCCCCAAGTAATTAGATTAAAAAATGGGCAGAGGACCTGAAGAGACATTTTCCCAAGGATACACAAACACACAGCTGACACAAGAGGTGCTCAACATCATTATCAGGGAAATGCAAATCCAAACCACAATGAAATGTCACCTCACACTGTCACAACTGCTAACACCAACAAGACAAGAAATAACAGGTGTTGGTGAGGATGCAGAGAAAAGGGAACCTTCCATACACTGTTGGTGGGACTGCAAATTGCCATATCCACTATGCAAAGCAGTATGGAGGTCTCTCAAAAAACTAAAAATAGAAGTACCATAAGATCCACCAATTTCACTTCGGGAATAGACCCGAAGAAAACAAAATCACTAATTAGAAAACATATACGCATTCCTATGTTTATCACAGTATTATTTACAATAGCCAAGCTATAGAAGCAACCCAAGTATCCTATCAGTAGATGAATGGATAAAGATGATGTGGTGCATATATACAATGTAATATTACCCAGCCATAAAAAGGAATGAGATCTTGCTATTTGCAAAAGCATGGAACAGACCTGAAGAATTATGATAAATGAAGTAAGAGAAAGAAGACAAATACTGTATGATTTCACAAGACAGATTAACAAAGACAACAGCAACACACTCGGTTACAGGGAACACACTGGCGGTTGCCACAGAGGAGGGGGGTTGGGAGGTGAGTGAAATAGGTGAGGGACAAACAAAACTAATGTTTGATTATCTTCATCTGGGCAACGGTTAGACGAGAATATACACAAGCAAAAATTCATCAAGCTGTATACTAAGATTTGTGCATTTTATGTACCTAAGAATAGCATGTGAAAAAGTCGATAAATCTGTAGAAAGAACATAGAGGGACAAAGAACAAATTACAGTATCAGGAATGAAAGTGGAGATTTCACTGTAGTATCAAACATAATAAAAGGATAAGAGATTATGAACAGCATTATAAATTCAAGAATGTAGATAAAATACAAATTCCTACAACAAAATGCTAAAATGACTTACCAAAAAAGACTTAAGAAACAGGGTATCTGTATAGCTTAATCCATTAAAGAATGTGAATCAATAATAATTCAAAACTTGCATAAAGAAACTACAAACCTGAAGACTTTCAGTGGTCAATTCTTTCAGAGAGACAAGGAAATGTTTGGAAGAAATTATGCAAACCCATTCAGAAAACAGGAGGGAATACTTCTCAACCCTTGTACCAAAACTTAACAAAGATTTATGAGAAAATAAAATTATAGACCAGTGTTTTTCAGAAACATATATGAAAAATATTCTCAACAAAATATTAATGAACCAAATTCATCAATATACGAAGAACACAACTTCATCACACTCAATGGTGAAAGACTGGCACACTTTCTCCCTAAGATCAGGATCACTCTGAGTCTCAGCCAGTACAGTAAGACAAGAGAGAGAAGTACAAGTGATACAGAATGGACTAGAAGAAGCAAAAGTTTTTTAATTGTGGTCCAAATAAAATCCTCAGGAATCTACAACAAAACCAGAACAAAAAAGTGAATTTACAAATATTGTGGGAACAAGTCAATACACAAAAATCAACTCCATCTTATATATACTAGTCACAAATAGCTGAAAAATAAACAAATTTAAATAATTCCATTTATAGTATCAAAAAATATAAAATACTTTGAAGAACATCTAAAATATATAAAGAGCTCACATGCCTCGAAACCCAAAAGCAAATAACTTGATTAAAAAATGGGCAGAGGAGCTGAACACACTTCTCCAAAGAAGAAATTCAGATGACCAACAGGCACATGACAGGATGCTCCACATCAATCATCATCAGGGAAATGCAAATTAAAACCACAATGAGGTATCACCTCACACCAGTTAGGATGGCCAACATCCAAAAGACAAGCACCAACAAATGCTGGTGAGGAAGTGGAGAAAAGAGGAACCCTCCTACACTTCTAGTGGGAATGTAAATTAGTTCAACCATTGTGGAAAGCAGTATGGAGGTTCCTCATAAAACTAAAAATAGAAATACCATTTGACCCAGGAATCCCACTTCTAGGAATTTACCCTAAGAAAACAGGATCACAGATTCAAAAAGACACATGCACCCCTGTTTATCGCAGCACTATTTACAATAGCCAGGACATGGAAGCAACCTAAGTGCCCATCAGTAGATGAGTGGATAAAGAAGATGTGGTACATATTATAAGAAATATTATTAAGAAGAAAACATATCCTACTATTTGTAACAACATGGATGGAGCTAGAGGGTATTATGCTCAATGAAATAAGTCAGGCAGAGAAAGACAAGACAAGTACCAAATGATTTCCCTCATTTGTGGAGTATAACAACAAAGAAAAAACTGAAGGAACAGAACAGCAGCAGACTCACAGAACCCAAGAATGGACTAGTGGTTACCAAAGGGAAAAAAGTTGGGGAGGATGGGTAGGAAGGGAGAGATAAGGGGATTAAGCGGTATTATGATTAGTGCACATAATATAGGGGGGCACAGGGAAGAAAGTTTGGCACAGAGAAGACAAGTAGTGACTCTATAGCATCTTACTATGCTGATGGACAGTGACGGTTATGGGGTATGTGCTGGGGACTTGATAGCAGGGGGAATGTAATAACCACAGTGTTGCTCATGTGAAAACTGAGCATAAGACTGTGTATCAATGATACCTTAATGAAAAAAACATACTATGAAGAAATGAAAAGATGTCCAATATCATTACACTGAAATCTATAAAATATTCCTTTAATCAATAAGGTAAACCAATGGAGAGACATATATCCTGTTCAAGGTCTGGATAATTCAAGAGTACACAAAAGGTCAATTCTCTCTTGCAGGCTTTTTTTTTTTTCTTGGTAGAAACTAAGAAGCTCATTTTAAAATTTAAATCAAAATGCAACAATGGAATAGTCAAAACAATTAAAAAAACAAAAATCAAAGTTGGAGAATTTACACTATTCAACTTCAAGATAATATGTTATTCATATAAATTTAAGATATAATATATATAAATGGAGTAAGGCAGAGAGTCCTGAAAAGGACAATGTGTGTGTGTGTGTATGCGTGTATATGATATTCCTAAAAAAAGAAAAAAACTCTACTTCATACCGTATACAACCACTAACTCAATGTATCATAAAACCAGCATAATACTGTATTAACTAACTTTAATTTTTAAAAAGGGCATTATAATGCAAAAAGCTAAAACTATAAAAGAAAACAGAAGAAAATCTTGACATTGAGGTAGGCCCTGCCCTAGTTTCTTATATATGAAACAAAAAGTCTGAAACATAGTAGAAAAAACTGATAAACTGAACCTCAACTATAAATCAAAACTTTCCATTCTTCAAAATACAAACAGAGAAGCAAGGTACTTATCAGTAGAAAATATTCATAAACTGTTAACTATCTAATCATCAGGGAAATGCAAATTAAAACCACAATGAGTTACCATGTTGCATATAACATAAAATTAATAAAACTGAAATCAATAAAATTAAAAACTGGGTAAAATTAAAATAAATGTTGGCAAATATATGAAGCAAATGTACTGTTCATGTTGCTAGTAGAAATATAAATTTAGCAACTGCTTAGAAAATAGTTTAGCAGTTTCTTGAACACACTCTTAACATATGACACAGCAATTCCCAAGAAAACACATGCCCACAAAAAGTTGTATGCAAATGTTCATAGCTGCTTTATTCATAATAGCCCCAAACTGGAAGTGACACAGTCCATCGACTAGTATACCGTTAAACTGATTTTTTTTACACTGGGATACAATTTAGACTCTCTTTCCCCCAAAAGGAACAAACTACTGATACAAACAGCAGTATCAATGAATATCACACAGATAGTATGCTGACTGGAGGAAGATGGACACAGGAATACATACATACTGCATGAAATTCTAGAGTTAGGCAAAACTTAATCTACAATGATAAAAATCAGATACATGATTCCCTGGAGCGTGGTATTTTGGGGAGGGGGGCTTAGATTTAATGCAAAGGGCACTTTATGGGGAGATGGAAATGTTTTACATCTTGAGTAAAATGGCGACTACATGGTGTATTTATTTGTCAAAAAAAAAAAAAAAGAAGCCTGTAACACTTAAATTGTGTGTACTCTATTGTATCTAAATTGTATCATATTTAACAGAAGTATTCTAATTCCCAAAAAGATAAAAACAGTATTTCTATACAGGGAAGATAGGACCCCCAAATACCAAACATGTTTGTTTTTAAGTTATTTTAGAGTCTATTAAGAATGTTGGATACTTACCATTAACTCCACTAAGTTAAATTTACAATTGTTACACATTTCTACTTAGAGTGGAAACCAAAATAAAGTGAAGAAAAGACCACCACACTAAAGTATGAATTAGCCTAGACTAAAAAGCACTCTACTGAAGATGATAAAAGAAAAAAATTACTTTGGTGTCAAATATCATAAAGAGCATATAATAAAGGATATTTTTATATTGCTTAAGCCATTGCTCAAGACACTGTTTAATTCAATTCTGTGTTCACTTTGACTGCTAACACGAAACCAGAATTCCTGAATGCCAATTCACTGCTCAACTATGTTAAGCTTCTTCCCAGTGAAGAAAAAGAAGTGCTGTTCAGAGAACAACTAGCTAATGAATCACTTTAAATGTCTATAGTATTTTTACTGATGCAGGCCCATAAAACCAACTGGCTCGAATTCCAATTCCAGGAAGAATACAAGAGAAAAAGTAAGTAAGGAGTATTTCAAAAGCCATAAAAAATACATCACTAGCAAATCAAAACTGTTTTTAAGTCTATAGACTGAGGGGGCAAATGGGCAAAGAATCTCCAAAAGTGAAACAAAATAAAGCAAGAACCCATGTGCCCACCATCAAACTTCAGAATCGGAAAATTTACAGTTCCTTCAATTAGTGAACCTCATGGGTGGTCCTGGACCAGCACATCCTGAACTTGTAAATAATGCAAATTCTCAGGCCCTGCCTGGCCCTATTTAATTATATGGTGGAGGGCCCAGGAATGTCTTCTAAGTCCTCCAGGTGATTCTGAAGTTCCCTAAGGTTTGAGAATCACTATCTTAGATGTTATTACTGCTCTTGCTCATCCCTACATAGTTTTCTTCCTCATCAGGTGTATCATTTTCCTGAGCTGTGTTAACCACTACCTTGATTTTCCTTGTAAGTTTCCTACATATACTTATCTTTCTTTTCCTTGTTTTACCTAATCACTGGCACCTAATGCTGTGACTTGCTTTAATTGCCCAGCATTATTTTTTTGGCCTAGCTTATCCTAGATAATGTATATAGCTGCGATGCAGCGGCCCTTGGATCCTGGAGGCCACTCAAGTTCCCAGCCATGTTTTACCAACATGGCTGCTCACTTCATCAAAGCAACAACAGGAGTCTCCACAGCGTCTGATAGCAAGCTGGAGCCTTACATAATGCAGCATCATCTGGGAGTGACATCCTATCACTGCTGCTATATTCTACTGGTTTGGAGCAGGTCCTGCTCACACTCAAGGGGAGGGATTTGCACAAAGGCACACAGGCTCCCATTGAAGAAGATCCCACCAGAATAAAAAGGGTGAGTACAGTACAAGGAGAACTGGCATACAATTTAGACTCGCTTTCTCCCAAAAGGAATAAACTATTGCTACAATCGGCAGTACCAATCAGTATCACGGACATTATGCTGACTCAAAGAAGCTGGATGGTCCCATTCATACCCAATTCTAGATAGAATAAGGTAAAACTTAAATCTACAGTGATAAAAACCAGATTAGTGGTTGCCTTTCGGAAAGAAACCATATTCACATAGCTTTTATTAGAGTATATTGTTGCAGTAGCTCTATTATTCATATTATTGTTAATCTCTTACTATGCCTACTTTATAAATAAAACTTTAGCACAGGAATATGTAATGGAAAAAACATAGTACATATGGGGTACATAGATGGGGTACATCTATGGTTTCAGGCACCAACTGGAGGTCTTGGGACATGTCTCCTGTGGATGAGGAGGAACTATCCTACCACTCTTTCTTGCAACAAAATGAATAAATTCCTGAAAAAATGTTGATGGCAACTTAATTCTAAATGTCTTTCAGGCACAACAAGTTTTTCTTTTTATTTTATTAAGGTATTATTGATATACACTCTTATGAAGTTTTCAATGAATAAACAATGCCGTTACTACATTTACCCATATTATCAAGTCCCCACCCAGACTCCAATGCAGTCACTGTCCATCAGTGCAGCAAGATGCCACAGATCCACTATGTGCCTTCTCTGTGCTACGCTGGTCTCCCCATGAACCCCCACACCATGTGTCCTAAACATAATACCCCTCAATCCCTTTCTCCCACCCTCCCACACCTCTCCCCTTGGGTAACCACTAGTCCCTTCTTGGAGTCTGTGAGTCTGCTGTTGTTTTGTTCCTTCAGTTTTGCTTCGTTGTTATACTCCACAAATGAGGGAAATCATCTGGCACTTGTCTTTCTCCGCCTGGCTTATTTCACTGAGCATAATGTCCTACAGCTCCATTCATGTCAGGCACAACAAGTTCTTAAACAAAATAAATAAAATCAAACCAAAGGCGAGCAACTCAATCCTACTGTGCTATTCAGAAAATGATCACCTATATGTGAGATCAAGTATCACAAGAGAGTATGTTGGCATTTGGGTGGAAATGGGAGTCAGCTGACCTGGGTATTTGTACCAGTTTTGTAGCTTATCTTGGTTTCCTCACAGGTTAATAACCAAATTGTACCAGATGATACCTAAAGTTCCTTTCACTCCTAAGACACTGATTCTGTACTACAGAATAACTTGAGATTTTTTAAAAACCTTTTAAAGTAGAGGTCCACAGATACAACTCAGGTGGTCCATGAACATGGCTGAGAAAAATACTCATTTTTATTTGAACCAACATATAACTAACTGAAATTTTACATTCTGTTCAATTATGAATGTAGGAAACAAATACAGTAATTTTAGTAGTTTCTGTATTTTTCATCAAAAGAAATCATGTATTTGTTATACCTCATTGCAGATATTATATAATACCTCAAAATAAAACTTAAAATCAGCAATACTTCAAGATTAAGATAGTAATCTTGAGAACTTTAGACCTGCTGATACAGCATGCTATTTAATGAGTTAAAAAAGAAACACATTACTATATCAAAAGTTTAATATTTTATTGACTATATTTCAGTATCACTGGGTTCTGTTGTAATTATTTTATTCTGATTCCTAAACCATACTTCAGATAGGATCCATACGCTTCACTGAAGTGCCGAAGTAGTATATAGCACAAAATAGTTAAAAAAAACTCTGCTTTTTAGAGGAAACCCTTCAATATTCTTCTTCTAATTCATTTACAGTAAGGGGCTATGGTTAAGAGCTGGAGGTCCAGGGTTAGACTGCTAGGGGCCAAATCTGTCCTGCATCAGTTACCAGCTGTGAAACACTGGGCAAATTATTTAACCTCTCTGTGCCTCAAATACTTCAGCTTTGATATATGAGAGAGAGAGGACGTCATATTAGAGTTATATAAGGATTAAATGGAAGTTCCTGAAAAGCATTTAGAGAGTGCCTAGGACAGTAAGGATAAATAGGCAAGTAATATCATGCTATCCTATACAGCACAAATCTCAGTTTGGGGAATACAATTAAAAAGAAATGTGGGTTCCATATTCAGTTTAAAGGTTAGATTGAGTGAGTGGAAGTAGGATAGTCACCTATTTTTCTAAAAAAAAAAAGGAGCCGGCAAACTATGGACTGTGGGCCAATTATGGCCTGTAACTTAAGAAAGTAGAAATTATTCTTTTTTTTAAATGGTGGGGGCAGGGGGTGCAGGGGAATAAAAAATACATACATACATACATACATACATACATAAATAATACTATTTCATGACATGTTAATATGTTAACAAACTGAAATTTCAGTGTCTGGAAAGTTCTAAAAAGACACAGCCAGTCGTTTAGGTAATGCCTATGGCTGCTTTTGTACTACAATGTCAGAGTCGAGCAGTTGTAACAGATTACATGACTCATACAAAGCCTAAAATATTTATTCTCTGGCACTTTATAGAAAAAGCTGGCTGATTCTGTTCTAAAAAGTGCAAACTGTACAACAGACGAGAGATGGAAAGCTGCTTGAATATCTCCTTTCTATTCAGCATGTGTAGAAACTAATGATAATATTTCTACATACACTGATCCAATAAATTGGTGTTAATAGCTTGAGACTGATCTAAGGCTTCTCAAATTTTTTCATTTAATTCTCAAAATAAATTAAGTGGGTACTGTTATCATTCCCAGATTAGCCAAGTTCTGAACAAAGAGCTTAAGTAACTTTCTTAACAGCATATAATAGGTATGTCTTAGACCAAAAAAAGAAAAGCAATCATTTGTCCAAACTTCTCTCTCTTTAAGAAGGGATGCAAGTAAAACTGTGGACAGTAATGAGCATGCTTCCCTCTAATTGCATGTGGATAACACTGGTGGGATAAAATTACTGTCACTTTGGGCAATTCCTTTCAATGTAAAAGTAAAGTCCACTACAGTCTTCCTTTTCATCTGGCTGCTTATTCACAGGTGTGTTTGGTTTGTAAAGAAGCACTGGACCATATAATTAAAGAATGTACACTTTTCTATGTTTATATTATACATCAGTAACAAGTTTTTACAACACTGAAGCCCAAGTCTCATCCTAGAACAATTAATTCAGAAACTCGGAGCTGCCAGGTCACAAACTTATTTGGCCATCCAGAAATATATGTATTTCACTTACTTTCTTTTTTTTAATTTTTTAAAATTTTGGTATCATTAATCTACAATTACATGAAGGACATTATGTTTACTAGGCTCCCCCCTTCACCAAGTCCCCCCAACATATCCCTTCACAGTCATTGTCCATCAGCGTAGTAAGATGCTGTCACTTACTTTCTTTTTAAAACAAATTAAAATTACTGACACCTCACAGGTGTGTTCTGCAGTGTGGTTTGAGAAATGCTGGAACACTACCTCCTGGCCCCAAACACAGCAGCAGATTCTATTTGGGAGGAACACTTTATCACCACTGGTAGGACTCTGCTACCATACCCCCTACTCCACGCAAAAGGATAATGAATATAGAGAGCACTGAGCTCCCTGTTCTCTTTTAGCTTCTATTCATCTGAGATTCTCTTCCATTATTTTCCTTCAGTAGCAGAAGTCAAAGAATCAGTGGCTGGCAAAAGGGGTGGGGAAAAGCTCCTTTCTCTCTTCCCCATTACAATAAGCATTTAAAGTTTTATGAATTTCTCTGAGGTCATTTTTGTATTTTTAGAAATCAATCCTTCGTGTCAAAGGAAATCAGGATCGACTGACAAGTGTTGTGATAAGGAGAACACTGTTGTTTACAAGAGCTGCTGTAAGTCAGCACGGTGGAAGTGGGGCAGGCAAGCTTTGCACCTCTGCCAGCTACTGGCCTCTGTGCAGTTTACAAAGGCAGAAATTGTGGAGAAGAAAGAAGAGAAACAGATGGCAGAGGGAAACAGGGCATTTGCATGTGACTGAAAAGCCAATACAGTTTTGATGAGACAGATACATTATAAAATATGTAAATGTTATTTTCCCCCCAAGGTACACACATGTGAAAAAGAAACAAACCGAGACAGTATACCTGTGCTCCATTTGCAAAGATGGAATAGAGATTTCTGCTCTATGTATTTGGTATTCTTTAAAACTTATTTTTATGCTTCCGAAATCCATTAATTTTATGTATAAAGGAACAACAGGAAAAGGTCTGAGTTATAGGCCTCAAACTCATATTCTATGACTGAAAGAAGATTCAAACTCCTTTTCTTCCTTAAGGGCAAGATGATGTGAGAATTATTCACCTAACTGGCTAACATTACCTGATAAATAAATTCTCAGTATGTGTTTCTTTACGTATAAAACAGGACTGTACCAATCTATGAGATGATCCCTGACCATCTTCTCTATTACTCACAAGAAAACTGAAAAAAGGAAATGAACCCAAGAGAAAATATAATGAATGATGGGAAAAGGTGGCATCTAAGCTAAGAATATCCTGTACAATGTCATTTTCAAGCTAATTGTTTTTATAGGTAAGGTTATTAATGTGAGCATATACTTTATAATTTATGGCAGAGACTAAAAGGAGGAATGAAATTAAGCTAGCAAAAAATTGGTTATAGCCATTTACCCAAGGTGCAAATCAAAACAAAGGGACAAACAAAAGGGCAAATGATCCTGCCGGCCTTGAAGATGCTGTCCCATGAGATGCCCAACCCGAGGGAGCTCACGTAACTCCCAGCTGACAGCCAGTGAAAAAATGAGGACATCAGTCCTACAATGGCATGACTCTGCCATCAACCTGAATGAACTTGGATTCTTCTTGATTAAGTCTCCAGATGAGAACACAGCCTGGCTGATACCCTGACTACAGCCCTGTGAGAATCTGAGCAGAAGACCCAGATGAGCCATGTACAGAGTTTTAGCCTACAAAACTGTGAGATCATAAATGTGTTCAAGCTACTAAGCCTGTTGTGCAGCATCAGAAAACAAATACACAGAACCTTGTCCCAGTTAAGACTTGAGATGACCAGTGGGTGCCTCGACTACAGTCCTATAAGAGATCATAATGGAGACACAACTAGCTAAAAGTTGCACCCAGATTCCTAACCTGCAAATGTGAATTTAACAAATTTTGTTGTTTTAAGATGCTAAGTTTGTCACACAGCACTGGATAGCTAATACAGCATGGAACAGAAAAGAACACAAACCCTGAAAGGGAAGAGCTGATGATAATCCTAGAAAATCAAGATAGAATCAACTTAAAAAAAAAAACAAAACCTAAGATCAATAAACTGGGCAGACTGAACATATATACAGAGATTATATACATTCCTCAAGTACTTGTAATATGAATGGGATTCTCTTTTTTGGGTAGTGGGGCAAAAATTAAAATAGCCTCACTATCCCCCCAAAAAAAGAAACAACAAATGCTGGTGAGCATGCAGAGAAATAGGAACCCTCATATACTATTGGTGGGACTTCAAATTGGTGCAACCACTGTGGAAAGCAGTATGGAGGTTCTTCAAAAACTAAAAAGAGAAATACCAATTGATACAGGAATTCCACTCCAAAGAATTTACCTGAAGAAAATGATATGCACCCCTATGTTTTCACCGTACTGTTTGCAATAGCTAAGATATGGAAGCAACCTAAGTGTCCATCAATAGATGAATGGATAAAGAAGATGTGGTACATTTACACAATGGAATATTATTCAGTCATAAAAAGAAAACAAATCCTACCATTTGCAACAACATGGATGGAGCTAGAGGGTATTATGCTCAGTGAAACAAGCCAGGTGGAGAAAGACAAGTACTACATGATTTCACTTATTTGTGGAGTATAAAAACAAAGCAAAACAGAAGGAACAAAATAGCATTAGACTCAGACACTGAGAAGTGACTAGTGGTTACCAAGGGGGAGGGGAGGGGTGGGAGGAGGGGGACAGTTGAATTACTGTGATGTAAATTTGATACTTAAAAAAAAAAAGGAAAAAAAATTATAGCTTTACACAAATAGCTTTTTATTAAAGCTACCTTTATTACTGAAATTCCAGAGGAAAAAAAACACATTTTTGTTACTGGGAGGGGGGGTGGGGGTGGGGTGGGGATAAAGAAATTAAAATGGCCAGGAATGTATCTGCCCTAAATGAATCAAGCTGTAACTGAGTAATATAGAGGGCTTAAATTAAAAAGAACAAAAACCAAAAAACAAAAACCTCAATATTGTAAAGATGTTAATTTTGCCTGAATTTATTCCTAGCTGTATTTGATTCTAATCAAAGTAAGATGATTTCTTACACAATATAACAAGATCATATAAACATTTTCTGTAAGCATTAAAAAGCAGAATTAAAACAAATTTTAATTAGGCAAAATAAGAGAGACCATTCGTATAAAACATTAAAGTACAAAGGAACAGTCATTCAAATGTTATTAGTTGTTGTGTCCATGTTTCACATACATAAATGTTACTTCATCCTTACACCAATTCAACAAGGCAGATACTATCTTTAAAAGCATTTTATAGATGGAAAAAATTCAGGCACAGGGCACAAAACTAATGAACAGAAGAACACAGTGTCACATCAGACCCAAAAGAGACTGACAGGTACACAACAAAGAACCAAGTAGATTCTACCAAGTATTAAAATTAGTAGAACACCAAAGACAGATCACCTACCAATCGGGAAAGGAAGGTTTATTCCATATTTGGTATGAGATGACTGGCTATTTCAGTCTTCAACCAAAGACTGTCCCCCTCCAGCCCAGTGTGCTGCTGAACACAATAAGCTCCACAGGAGAGAGGAGACCCCCCCGTCCTCTCCCCTCCTGGGGCCGGCGTGCTGTGGGGAAGGTCCCAAGCGGGCAAAGCAGGGGCCACTCTCAAAAAAGAGTCAATCAGAAGACCCCCGAGGGCAGCCTGACAAATTTTAAATGGGCACTTCTTTGACCTGATCCTCAACCAACATACCAACAGAAGAAATGACTCAAGGAAATTCAAGTATACAAAATTACATGTCCAACAGACCTGAGAACAGATACTGAACAAGTGAAGAATGGTCAAAGAAATGCAAGTTAAAACAGGGTGTTACCAATCTGGCTGGTGAGGTGGGAGACACTGACTCCAGTCAGTCTCACCTTCATGACAGTCCTGCACTCTGGTCCACTTTCCTCCTTTATTACTTGATTAATTCAATAGCCCCTCACTGGTCTTCCTCTTTCCCCTCTTGCCTTAGGATGCTTAATTTAAAAACACAAATCTAACCACACCTGTTCTCCTTGCTTTAAGTATTAAAACCCCAAATTCTTAACCCAGCCTACAAGGCCTACTGTGCTCCAGTTCCCATTGTGCTGTGGTGACACAGGATTCCTTGAACTGTGTGCAGGACACAAACACAGAGAATAGGTGGGGTAGGGCCAGGTGAACGTGATAGACAGTGAGTGAGAGTCATAAGGACTGCTGGGGACTGGGGCAGACCCCAGCACACAGGCTCCATCTGCACTTTGGTTGATGGGTGTCTTCCTGAGTGCCAGACCATTGGATGCTTTCTAAAAGCTATCAATTGGAATTTTAAATGTGAAAGCTTATGTTAGATATTGGCAACACATAAAATTTAACACTCAAGGGCCAAGACTGTACAGCTCAAATCAAACAAACCATGTTTCCAAACCACGTGGTACCTTCGCTGTAACCTCTAGGCTCTGCTCTAGGATATCAAGTCTTGGAGAATCACTCTTTCTACACATAATTCTTTGGTGGGTTGGTTTGCTCGATGGCTCATTCATTCACTTATTTATTTGGCTTAGTAACACTGGTCCCAGGAAGCCCCCATATGTGAAGGCTCTCCTTGCATGGCTCATATGAAGCTGTATGCTTTTTTGATACTTTATATCTTTACTTTAGAGCACTTACCTTAATAATTATATAATTTGCAGTTACATAACCAATACTGTAATTATTGGTGGACCCCCATCCCTAGTACAGGACTGGCAGTTCCATCAAGGGCCTGAAAGCATCTGTTTTAGTACCTGCTGGCCAGAATCGACCAGAAGGAAATTTAGGATAGCAGACACCTTCACACACTGATAGTTCAAGGATAAAATGGTGCAACCTCTGTGGAGTAGCCTGGCAATTTATTTTAAAAATCTTAAATGGGCATTTCTTTTGATTAAGTGACTCCAGTTTCAGAAATTTAAGGAGATAATTCACTAGGTGTGCAGACTTTTACACTGAAGACTATGCTAGCATATTATTTTTTACTATAGGTGGTATTTACTTATTTTTCTCTTTTAAAATTGAAGTATAGTTGATGTACAATATTATATTGGCTTCAAGTATATAATACAGTGATTTAACAGTTAGGTAAATTATTAAATGACGACCCCAACTAGTGTAGTTACTATCTGACAACATAGAAAAATGTTACAGTACTGACTATATCCTCTGTGCTGTACTTTAATTCCTGTGACTAATTTATACTCGTAGCATGTTTACAACAGTTAAAAGCTACACATAATGTCCAGCTACCAAATCAGTTTATTTCATAATCATGTTTAAAGAAAAGGTGGTTATCAGGAAACAATTGTTATAATGAAAAAAATGAAAGATGTGAAAATGTAATATTATACACACAGTACGACTTTGTGCTTAAAAACACACAAACTCCCAAAGTCTACATTATAACATTATAATAAGAGAATGGAAGAAAATACACCAGAAATTCCATGATCACATTTGAGTAGTGAGATAGATGGCCTTCCCCTTTCATCCACTCTTTGTTTAGTACAACCACCAGGGCATTTTAGGAGAGACACACCATCATATTAACAGTAAGTTCAGAAGCAATACCTTTCTCTTAAGGAATACAGGCTTCCACCCTGGAAAAAATGGCATTTTATCAATCTCTTACTCACTTTGTAACTACAAGTTTATTGCACATTAGTAGCAGGCCCAGTTTCCCAGCCATAACAGACACCTGAAAGTAGATTCTTAATAAAACAAATAGTTGAGATACCATGTTTGACTCTCTGAAATATACAAGCTGTAACATCACAACCCCTGCTTAGCACTAGAAGTGAGAGCCTGGAAGACCTGCTTTATCTCAGGTTTCTAAGAGTCAGCTCTGTAATTCTGTTCTATATAGCAATGTAACAGCATTGGATTAAAGATGACAGCATGACAGGTGAGACAAGAGGCCTCCTCCTAAAACCAGATATAATACAAAAATATAAAATTAATACAACTAATCCTATAAGAGCAACAGGAAGAAGGCTGTGCCACACTGCATAGACCTGGAGAAAAGAATAGACTTCACCGAACAGGGTAACATACCAAAGCCGTGACCCGGCGGGACCCAAGCCCTACCCCAACCCCAGCTCATGGGTGGGTAGAAAAGAAACGGAGCGGGGAGGGAGTGGAGGCCTGGGACTGCTGAACACCTAGCTCTGGAGATCTGCTCTGGAAGCACGAACCAACATTGCATGGTGCTCTGGTGATTAGTGGAGTTGGAAAGCTAAGACAAGTGGAATACCTGGGAAGACTGGGATTCCAGCCCCTTGTGGAAAACAGGGTTCCATATACAGCTGCTCTGGGACAAAAGAAAGGTGGGCACTCTAAGAGACTTCCTAACAGCGAGAGGGCTACTAAAGGGGCAGATTACACAGAGCTTACTGCTCAGGAGAAAGGATTGCCAGACAAAATTGTCCGGACACTCTGCCCAGCAGGCTGGGAACTTTCAGGAGCTACAGGTGCTCCATCCCCTGGGTACATACATAGCTGCAAGGCCCCCCACCATGATACACAGCCTGCTGCACATTCTTCCCAGACAGCCTGCACCTGGCTCACAAACTGACAAACCCTGCCCTGGCGTCAGGCCAGCCAGAGGGAAGCCCTGCCTATGGCAACTACAAATGCAAAGCACAGAGGCTCACACCTGTGTGTTCAGCCACTGGTTCTAGCAGTGGAGACCAGCACTGCAGCCGGGAAGCAGGAAACAGCTCTTTCTTTCCCCCAGACATCAATACCACTCCCCTGAGACCCCAGACGCACTCCAGGGGCCAAGCAGCTCCAGAGAGTAGAGCTTCTGGGCACTAGAGGGCGCCAAATACAAATATGAAGCGTCAAAGGAACCTGGTTCAAACAAAAATCCCTCAAAGACCTGAAAAAGGATCAAGTGAAACTGACCTTATCAATCTTCCTGAAAGAGATTTCAAAATAAAAATCAGAAACATGCTCATAGAGGTAGAGAAAAAATATTCAAGAACTCAGGAACTAATTCTAGTCAGAAATCAATAATTACAGAATTCAATGGAAGGTTTTAAAAGATTAGATACGGTGGGGGAGATGATAAATGAAATAGAAATTAGAGAGGAGGAATACAAAGAAGCTGAGGCACAGAGAAAAAAGATCTCTAGGAATGAAAGAATACCGAGAGAACTGTGTGACCAATCCAAATGGAACAATGTTTATATTATAGATACCAGAAGAATAAGAGAGACAAAAAGGGATAGAAAGCGTTACTAAGGGGGTTATTTTTGAAAACTTCCCCATCCTGGGGAAGAACATAGTCTCTCAGGCCATGGAGGTGCACAGACCTCCCAACACAAGAGACCCAAGAAAGACAACACCAAGACATATAATAATTAAAAAGGCAAAGACCAAGGAAAAAGACAGACTATTAAAAGCAGCCAGAGAGAATTAAGATCACATACAAAAGAAAGCCCATCAGGATATCACCAGACTTTTCAGCAGAAACCTTACAGGGAAGAAGGAAGTGGCATGATTTATTTAATGCAATAATATAGAAAGGCCTCGAACCAGGAATACGCTATCCAGAAAGATTATCATTTAAATTGGAAGGAGGAATCAAACAACTTCCACATAAGCAAAACCTGAGAGAATATACCTCCTACAAACCATCTCTACAGTATTTTGGAGGGACCGCTATAGATGGAAGTGTTGTTCCTAAGGCTAAATAGCTGTCACTAGACGTAATAAAAAAACCACAGTTTTAGAACAGTTCATTACTAAGCAAATGCAAAATTAAATCAACTACCCTCAAAGTCAGTAAAGGGACAAAGAGTACAGAACATGATATCTAATATATAAAGAATAGAGGAGGAAGAAAAAGGAGGAGGAAAAAAAAGAGAGAACCTTCAGATTGTGTTTGTAATAGCATACTAAGTTAAGACTCTTAGATAGTAAGGAAGTTACACTTGAACCTTTGATAACCATGAATCTAAAGCCTGCAATGGCAATAAGTACATACCTATAGATAACCACCCTAAATGTAAATGGACTGAATGCACCAATTAAAAGACATAGAGTCAGCGAAAGGATTAAAAAACAAGACCCATCTATATGCTGCCTACAAGAGACTCACTTCAAACCCAAAAAAGAGACTAAAACTGAAGGGATGGAAAAAGATACTTAATGCAACTAATAGGGAGAAAAAAGCTGGAGTTACAGTGCTTGTATCAGACAAAGTAGACTTCAAAACAAAGAAAGTCACAAGAGACAAAGAATGATAAAGGGGTCAAAACAACAAGAGGACATAACCATTATAAATATCTATGCACCCAACACAGGAGCACCTACATATGTGAAACAAGTACTAACAGAATTAAAGGGGGAAATAGAATGCAATGCATTCATTCTAGGAGACTTCAACACTCCACTCACTCCAAAGGACAGATCAACCAGACAGAAAACAAGTAAAAAGACAGAGGCTTTGAACAACACATCAGAACAGATGTAAGTAACAGAAATCTATAGAACTCTACACACAAAAGCAGCAGAATATACATTCTTCTCAAGTGCACATGGAACCTTTTCAAGAAGAGATCATATACTAGGCCACAAAGAAGAGCTTCAGTAAATTCAAAAGACTGAAATAGTACCTATCAGCTTCTCAGCACACAAAGGTATGAAACTAGAAATAAATTATGCAAAGAAAATGAAAAATCCCACAAACACATGGAAGCTTAACAATATGCTTCTAAATAACCAATGGATCACTGACCAAATAAAAACAGAGATCAAGCAATACTCAGAGACAAATGACAACAATAATTCAACACTGCAAAATCTGCTGGAGGAAGTGAAGGCCGTGCTAAGAGGGAAGTATATTGCAATACAGGCCTACCTCAGGAAAGAAGAACAATCCCATATGAACAGTCTAACTTACAATTAACAAAACTAGAAAAAGAAGAACAATGAGGCCCAAAGTCAGTAGGAGAAATGTACTAAAGAGCATAAATAAATGAAATTGAGAATAAAATAGAAAAAAAATCAATAAAAGCAGGAGCTTTCAAGAAAATCGATAAACCCTTAGCCAGACTTATCAAGAAAAAAAGAAAGTCTACATGCATAAACAGAATCAGACATGAGAAAAGAAAAATCACTACATATGCCACAGAAATACAAAGAATTATGAGAGAATACTGTGAAAAATTATATGCTAACAAACTGGATAACCTAGAAGAAATGAACAACTTTTTAGAAAAATACAACCTTCCAAGGCTGACCCAGAAGGAAACAGAAAATCTGAACAGACTGATTAGCAGCAATGAAATTGAACTGGTAATCAAAAAACTTCCTAAGAAAAAACTCCTGCACCAGATGGGCTTCACTGCTGAATTTTATCAAACATTTAGTGAAGACCTAATACCCCATTCTCCTTAGTTCTCCAAAATGTAGAAGAGGGAATACTTTTAAACTCAATTGTATGAAGCCAGCATCACTCTAATAACAAAACCAGGCAAAGACACCACAAAAAAAAGAAAATTACAGACCAATATCCCTGATGAACATAGATGCAAAAATACTCAACAAAATAACAGGAAACCAAATTCAAAAATACATCAAAAAGATCATTCATTATGATCAAGTAGGATTAATTTCAGGGATGGAAGGATGGTACAATATTAGAAAATCCATCAACACTATCCAGCACATCAACATAAAGAAGTACAAAAACCACACGATCATCTCCACAGATGCCAAAAAACCATTTGACAAAATTCATTCACGATAAAAACTCTCAACAAAATGGGTATAGAGGTCAAGTACCCCAACATAATAAAGGCCATATATGACAAACCCAAAGCCAACATCATACTTAACAGTGAGAAGCTGAAAATTTTTCCTATAAGATCAGGAACAAGACAAGGATGTCCACTCTCTCCACTTTCATTCAACACAGTTCTGGAGGTCCTTGCAATGGCAATCAGACAAAGAAATAAAAGGCATAAAGATTGGTAAGGAAGAAGTTAAACTGTCACTGTTTGCAGATGACATGATATTGTACATAGAAAACCCTAAAGAATCCACTCCAAAATGACTAGATCTAATATCTGAATTCAGCAAATTTGCGGGATACAAAATTAATACAGAAATCTGTTGCATTCCTATCCACTAACAATAAACTAGCAGAAACAGAAATCAGGAAAACAATTCAATTCACAATTGCATCAAAAATAATAAAATACCCAGGAATAAACCTAACCAAGGAAGTGAAAGACCTATACTCTGAAAACTACAAGACACTCTTGAAAGAAATTTAAGAAGATACCAATAAATGGAAACACATCCCGTGCTCATGGATAGGAAGAATTTATATTGTCAAAATGGCCATCCTGCCTAAAGCAATCTACAGATTCAATGCAATTCCTATCAAAATACCAAAAGCATTCTTCAATGAATTAGAGCAAATTGTTCTACAATTCATATGGAACCACAAAAGTCCCCAAATAGCCAAAGCAATCCTGAGAAGGAAAAATAAAGCAGGGAGGATTATGCTCCCCAACTTCAAGCTCTATTACAAAGCCTCAGTAATGAAGACAATTTGGTACTGGCATAAGAACAGACCCATAGACCAATGGAACAGACTAGAGAGCCCAGATATAAACCCAACCATATGTGTTCAATTAATAAATGATAAGGAAGCTGTGGACATACAATGGGGAAATGACAGTCTCTTCAACAACTGGTGTTGGCAAAACTGGACAGGTACATGCAAGAGAATGAAACTGGATTATTTTTTAACCCCATACAGAAAAGTAAACTTGAAATGGATCAAAGACCTGAATGTAAGTCATGAAACCATAAAACTCTTAGAAAACAACATAGGCCAAAATCTCGTGAATATAAACATGAGCAACTTTTTCCTGAATGCATCTCCTCAAGCAAGGGAAACAAAAGGAGAAATGAACATATGGGATTACATCAAACTAAAAAGTTTCTGTACAGCAAGGGACACAATCAACAGAACAAAAAGGCATCCTAGAGTATGGGAGAATATATTTGTAAGCAACATATCCAACAAGGGCTTAACATCCAAAATATGTAAAGAACTCACATGGCTCAAAAACCAATAAGCAAATAATGCGATTAAAAAATGGGCAGACGATATGAACAGACAAGTCTCCAAAGAAGAAATTCAGATGGCCAACAGGTACATGAAATGATGCTCCACATCGCTAATTATCAGAGAAATGTAAATAAACGACATGAGATATCATCTCACACCAGGTAGGATGGCCAGTATTAAAAAGACTAAGAACAACAAATGCTGGTGAGGATGCGGAGAATGGGGAACCCTCCCACACTGCTGGTGGGGATGTAAGCTAGTTCAACCATTGTGGAAAGCAATATGGATGGTTCCTCAAAACACTAAAAATAGAAATATCATTTGACCTGGGAATTCCACTCTAAGGAATTTCCCAAAGAATGTAATTTTTTAGATTCAAAAAGACACATGCACCCCTTTGTTTACTGCAGCACTATTTATAATAGCCAAGATATGGAACAACCTAAGTGTCCATCAGTATGAATGGATAAAGAAGACGTGGTACATATACACAGTGGAATACCATTTAGTCATAAGAAACAAATACTACCATTTGCAACAACATGGATGGAGGTAACAATTTGCTCCAATTTCTATGCAACTTAAATGTATTGAAGTGCCATTTGCTAGGCAGTTCCAGTGTTAGGGAGCCTAGAACCTCCATGTTAGAAAGTACTCTGCTGGTTTTGTGAGCAACAGAGGATACTGAAGTGGCAGAAATGCAGTAAAATCTAGTTATCTAGTTTTAATTTGGCAACATTTTACCAGTACTTCTAACAAAAATCAGAAAGGAAGGAATATGCTGAGAGGAAGTATTTCCACACTTGAATATTATTACCTGGTAGATGCAAGAGTAAGGGATATAGATTAGTAAGAGTGAAATAAACTCACAGATTATAATAAAATTAAATCTCAGCTGGTGAAGGGGCCAAACACAGGGCTTGGGAATCCCATTTGTAAACTCAGTCTACACTGTTATGTACTGACTAATGATCAGCTCTGGTTTCTTACAGGAGATATGAAACATCACAATGACTGGTTAATCAGTTCTCCATGATATACTTCGTAGGATTACTCACGTGATATCTCTGCGTTGATAGCAGCCCTGAAGCAGGCAGGCAATCAGGTCGCTGATAAACTCTACATCATCTCTGTGAAGAGCTGCTTCTAACTCCTAAGAAAGGGAAGGAAAGAGACACTGAGAGATCTAACACAGACAGGCATTTCTTAGAATTCACCTCCCCTTCTGTCTGTCCGTTCCTCCATCATCATTCCCTCAGCCCTCCAAGCAACAGAATGGTCAGTGTAGCCAAAATTCCTGGCCATGGATCCACGCTGCCATTCCTCCCACAAGTAGCGCTATAAGAGCAGCTGGAATCTAGCTTTCCGTTTTTCCATAGGTTTATTTCTCCCAGTGCTCCTCACTAAGCTTCATTCCTTCTGTCTGCGTGCTTCTAGAATCTCACTTGTATCTCTTTCTATAAGTCAATACTGGTTGTATAATTACCAAGGAGCTTAACATAAATGTACTGTAATGCTTTCTATTTTAATGGCAAGAGAATAGGCAGCAAATATATAATTAATTAGAAAGCATTCTTCATTTACTTATCAGTTTCAGCCTGTAAACCACTTGAACAGTTTTTAAATAACAACTGTATTTTGGGGGAAAAAGAGCATCGATAGTAAGCAAAATGGCAAATTTTTATTTTGAGGACACTCCACCTACATGACTGATGACAGAAGATTGCTAGAATGGAGAGGAATCTTATATTATGTGGAGAGAAGTGAGGTATGTCTACGTTAATGGTCTAGTTCTAGGTGAGTTGTATCTGCTTTCCGTGGGGGGTTCAGGCAGACAATGCCAAAGATTTAGCTTGTCTCAGCATAGGATTCTAAATAAGGATTAGTTGAGAGGAAGGACTGGGACAAAAAGTGACAGTAGGACATGTCTCTTCTCAATCTTCCATAATACACCAGTATTTTCTGAGACGATGGAATGTTTCTAATAATCGATTCTTATCACGCAAAGTTTGCTTCATTCTTCCAACCAGGATGCCATCTATCTTCTGCACCCAAGTCCTTCTGCAAGGGTCTGCTATGCTTATGGCCTGACTAGCTCATAATCTGACATATAATTCACAGAAAACCCAAACTTTCGAGGCTCTTATTAACGGTTCTGAAAGCATGAGATGTGCATAAAACAATTCCTGACCTTCAAACCAATTACACTGAAGACAGCAGTGCGCTTCTAACTATAAAAACAGTAAAGTTCTTCTGTAAACTATTTTAATCTTCTCATTCATTATTTCACTTTTAAATTCCTAAGTCTGTAAGCACTTATCCTAAAAACCTCACAGGACAATGAATTGCTAAGTTTAGTAAATGACACAAATAAAATACAAGCTACCCTGAGGCAGGTCACCTGAAAAGTTGAGTATCTTATACTCACTGCCGTGACGCTCAGGTGAATGAACTTAAGATTCAAAGACAAGACTCAAGCCTGAAAACATTTTGCTTGCCTTAAATACAAATTTGGGGATTATTAACACTTCTAGAGCAATGCTTCTTATTTTTATTATTAATTCCTGAGTTCTTTTCTACATTCTTCTTAGGGATCATCCAGGAAAATCAAGAAACCCTGCCAACCAGACATTAACTGAATTCTAGTATCTGAACTATACTTGGTTGGAGTTCATTCTACAAATATTTACTGGTCACTCACCCTGTGTTAGACAATACAGTACTTCCTATGCACTGGGGAACTTCGTTTAGTTAGGAGTTAAGATAGTACAAAAAAAGACAGACAAAATAATTAGCACTATTACGTAGAGAAAAGGTGCTACAGGTGCTCCGGGACTGAGAAGAAAAGGACTGCATCGGCTGTGGGAAGCCAGGGCTGATTTCATGAAGATGGTGGCACCCCAGGGGAAAACTATGACCGTGTAACAACGGGAGAGAGGCAGGGCACAACCAGGTGCAGGGAACAACACCAGCAAAGGCACCATGATGATATTAGCTTCAGATTAACTCTTCCGTAGATTGAGAGGGGAGTAACATGAGCCAAGATTGACAGCCGATACTGACCACCAGGCCTTTCTTTGGAAGACAGTGGAGATACACCACAGTGATTTTTATAGAGGAGAGGCCCAGTGGCTGCTGTAGATGTAAAATAAATTCTTCTGGCAGAGGGGAGGGAAGGTGATGTTAAACACAAGCAACAGTCCAGCATAAAGGTTCTAAAGGACATACAAAATGAGAGAAACAGCAGGAATGGACAAACATGAACTCAAGTTCTGACAGAAGTAAAAGAGAGACAAATCAAGGGAAGATCTAAATGGCTCATATTTTAAGCCTGGTCACTGGGCAAGACTCTGAAGTAAATTGCAATTATAACAGAAACTGACCCCTGGAAGCAAAAGTCCCAGGTCATCTCACTCAATAGATAAGCTGGAATTTCTGAATAGCAGAACTGGAAGGTAGACTACACACCGTATTATTTCAACTCTCTCAATATAAAGATAAACAAACTAGGTCCAGAAAGGTTAACTGACCTCTTCTACTGTACCCAGCGAAATGAGTGACAGAGCTGAGTGAAATCCATCTCACCCAGTCCAGTGCTCTTCCCACTGGCTCATGCTCTCCTGGGGAGGTCTGAGTGTTTCACAGCCACCGCCAACACCCCCCACCTCATCACTTCTCTGAGCCCTGACATGGACCATTCTCCTGTGCCAAGAGAGACCCCTTCCCTCCTCCCCTCTCCCAAGCCACACTGGGATACTTCACACACGGTGACACATTTCTACTCATGTCTGTCCCTTTTCCCCCAGTGTACATTAAGGGCACACTGCAATTTCTGATTAAAGGTGCTGTAGCCTGTATAAACTGATGCTTCCTAGTGTTTTCTTTCTTCTTTTTTTTGGTGTACAATTTATCTATCTATCTATCTATCTATCTATCTATCTATCTATCTATCTATCTATCTATCTATCTACCTATCTACCTATCTATCTATTATTTTGGTATCATTAATCTACAATTACATGAAGAACATTATGATTACTAGGCTCCCTCCTTCACCAAGTCCCCCCCACATACCCTTTCACAGTCACTGTCCATCAGCGCAGTAAGATGCTGTAAAATCACTACTTGTCTTCTCTGTGTTGCACAGCCCTCCCTGTGCAACCCCCACACTATACATGTTAATCGTAATGCCCCCTTTATTTTTCCCCGCCCTTGTCCCTCCCTTCCCACCCATCCTTCCCAGTCGCTTTCCCTTTGGTAACTATTAGTCCATTCTTGGGTTCTGTGATTCTGCTGCTCTTCTGTTCCTTCAGTTTTCCTTTGTTCTTATACTCCACTCATATATGAGTGAAATCATTTGGTATTTATCTTTCTCCACCTGGCTTATTTCACTGAGCATAATACCCTCTAGCTCCATCCATGTTGTTGCAAATGATAGGATCTGTTTTTTTCTTACGGTTGAGTAATATTCCATTGTGTGTATGTACCACATTTTCTGTAGCCATTCATCTACTGATGGACACTTAGGTTGCTTCCATATCTTGGCTATTGTAAATAGTGCTGTGATAAACATAGGGGTGCATCTGTCTTTTTCAAACTGGGCTGCTGCATTCTTAGGGTAAATTCCTAGAAGTGGAATTCCTGGGTCAAATGGTATTTCTGTTTTGAGTTTTTTGAGGAACCTCCATACTGCTTTCCACAATGGTTGAACTAATTTACATTCCCACCAGCAGTGCAGGAGGGTTCCCCTTTCTCCACAACCTCGCCAACATTTGTTGTTTGTCTTTTGGATGGTGGCGATCCTTACTGGTGTGAGGTGATGTCTCACTGTGGTTTTAATTTGCATTTCTCTGATGACAAGCGATGTGGAGCATCTTTTCATGTGTCTGTTTGGCCATCTGTATTTCTTCTTTAGAGAACTGTCTATTCAGCTCCTCTGCCCATTTTTTAATTGGATTATTTGCTTTTTGTTTGTTGAGGTTTCCTAGTGTTTTCAAAGAGCAAAAGTATAAAATTCAAGTATGAGAAGGGCCACATTTGAAGTCGTATAAACTGGGAAGGCTTTAACCAAGGAGGGTACAAAGGGAAATCTGTCACAGATCACTGTGTGGGTATGCCAAGATTTCTTGAAGCCACAGGACACACATGGATCACTTCTATTCAGTAATACATAATTAAAAACATTAACCTTATAAAACAATCATTTAGATTTAGAGCAAAATCTGCACTAACTTTTTAGCTAAGATTCCTAGAAAATGTTCTTCATACAAGAACAAGTTCAAGCTATGCTAATTGCCTTTCTTTTCCTTCCACCCACATTCTCTTCCGGCTTAGGTGGAAATGGTTGACAAGAGTGTCTCTCCATCATTGTCACTAGTTGTCTAGTTTCTACACATAATTTTGTCCTCTGAGGAGGCAAAAATATTACACTGTAGCAATAGTTTCTGTTCTGTTTTCTTCCCCAGGGCCGTACCTATAACATTTGCAAATAGTAAGTGGTCAAAATAACTAAAAAAAAACACATATAGTTCACCTACCATATGCCAGACAATACAGATACAAAAGTGAGTAACAACATCTCAGTAAGTTTATGGACAGACAGAAGGGAGAAAGTGGAGAGGAAATAAGGGGTGAGGGAAGGCTAAAATGTACATGTCTCCCTAGTAGAAAAATGCCTGATGCAAAGTAGATATTCAAATATTTTCTAGATTGAACGATAGCCAAGAATTATGAAACAATGCAGTTAAGTGCTATAATAAATACACGAAGTTATATAGGAAAATAGGAAAAATGAGAGAAACTGAGGATAAGACGGAGTAAGGCTTTGCCAAGGAGGTAAGGTTTGCACAGTGCCTTGAAGGGAGACTCCCACCTGCAGACAAATGGTGAGGAGCATGTGGAAGTTCACAGCATGTACAGAAAGTACCAAATGCTTTCCCCAAATTGCAGGTGGTAGTTAGACAACAGCAGACAGGACAGGCCTATTCCCTGAGGACCTTCTCTGAAAACCACCCAGAAGAGTATGGATTTGACTTCATAGGCAATCAAGTCTGACTAAGGAGAATGAAATGATCAGATCACCTAGAATAGTTCTGTGAGCAGTATGCAGCATGACTAGGAGGAATGTCAGAGGTGGGGACCACACTGCAGCCTCTGCTTAACCTGAAATTTTTGGAAGCACAGCACCCCAAGCCCCACCACAGACTTACTGAAACCAGAAATCTGCATTTTAACAATAGTCCCATGATTCATGTGCATGTATGGTATGGGAAATGCTAAGTCTAGAGGATAAAAAGTCAGAAATTGCAATAAACGAAGCAGCAGGTGTGGGAACAGAGAAGGGAAGGATTTGAGAACTTGTGGGAAATGAATAAACGATGGTTTTGTGAAGAAAAGACATCATTTTATTTACCAAAAGAAATGAAATAATGCCATGGGCATAAAATAAAATATATGACAACTCTCAAAAATCAACTTCATCTGACATGACTCCGAATTAAATCCTTACGTTGCAACCAAGTCAAATGATAATCTTAAGAACAGCCAAAGAAAGCCTCATGTTTATCTATAACAAATCATGCAGAACAAGTCTGGTCATCAGCGTCTGTGGTTACAGTTCTTGTCTCACTCAAGGTCTGAAACCCAATGAAATGTATTAGAGAATTAAGCATAATCCAGATATACGGGTAAACCACTAAGCTGTCTACTCAAATGCAAGATCAGTTGTCACTGGTGAGCAAATTGAGTTATCAGCTCCTTACCGAAGATGTTATTTCTACCGATAAATCTACTCAGAAACCTGTAAGAATGTGAGGACATATCATGAAATTTCCAGTAGCATTCTCCAGACAGTATCACCTGCCAGTATCCTATTACTGTTCCCAGTCATCAAGAAGAATTACACAGGCTGAAGACCTTCAGTGACAAAAACTGAGTAAGAATGCAAAATATGAGTGATTTGGTGTCGATAAAATGAAAGTTCCTGTTGCCAGAATTCTCACCTGGCCCTGGCCAGCTAGCTCACTACGCAAGTGTGGGCAATGCGTCGTTATAGACTCTATATAAAGAGCTCCACCCAGTGCTCTGGGCGACATAGTGGCATGGCTACAAGGCTTCAGGAGAGCAGAGCAGAGCTGGGAGTGGTGACAGCACCGAGGACAGAGGCCCAGAGGACGGCTGTGCGGGCAGAGGCCCATAGGCAGAGACCGGCTTGCTACATGCAGACTTGCTCTGAGTCAACGGGATTTTAGTGACTGACCTGCCACCATAGAAATAAAGTTGGGTATTACCTTTGCACCCCAAGGAGACTTTACTGTCATTTTCTTTGGTCACATTGAATCTATAGTGAATATGCCCGGGGCTGAAACCCATTGGCAAGACACATGACCAAAAGATAAAATGTCCTTAAACCCACATTCTACTTACATATAATATAAAGTACGTTTTTAAGCTTAAAATTACTAACATCTTCTTAAACTATGGCAATTAGAAGAAATCAAAATTAGTACATAAACTATATAAAAATATTCTTTTGAAGTCTAAGAACTGTTTATCTAAAAATACATGCCCGATATAGCTGAATTACTAATTTCTATAGCAAATCTTTATTTCATCAACAAACCTAAGGTAACTTTTTACTGTAGATTTTAAAAAATCCCCATGGGTGCTGAAAGCAGACGAATGGGTGGGATGCACAGAAATAGATAGTGTTCAGATGCTGTTTTCATAGATGATGACATTACTTATCAATGATTAAGGGAAACATTTATAGAAGACCAGTGATGAGAATGTGTCAAGAATGAAGAAATATGATTAATAAAACCTGTGAACCTGAGATTCAAAAAAGAAAAAGTTGTTTAACTGTACTTTCTGCCTGTCTCAGTAACCAGGTGATTCAACTGTTTTTCTAGAGAACATTATCAGTAGAAATTGAGGCCTAACATCCCTATCTTAATCTGGAAAAAAATATTAGATAGATGATCCTATTCTACCCAACTGAGGACAGGCTAAAAAGAATTGGTTAAAAGAAAAAAACAACTCCCTGTGAACCTGGGTTTGTTTTTTCTAGTACAACCATGATCTAATGAGTTACTGACTAACGTTGTTACACAGAAGGTAGAATATCAGGGATGTTGGACCAGCTCTTCCAAGAACTGAGCAGACCTGAACTGTCCCTCAAATGACCTAAGTAAGTATTGAGAGAACTCTGTCAAATAAGTAAAATTCAACTCCTTACCCTTGCCTGCCATTTTACCCATAGAAACTCGTTAATCAGTAAGAAAATGGGTCTCAAAATATAAAGTTCCTCTTCAAATGTATTTATATGCCATTATACTTTGTAGATCAGAAGCTGCCTAGATAATCCACCAAAAAATATGCAGGCCCATGGTGACTTCATGAAGTGACAAAGGTTATCAGGAACTCCCACCCCAACTCCTGCCCCAGCTCAGTAGAACTTGAAATGTAGAGTCAGTAAAGAGTAAAAAGAACAGGTGATGGACCCCCTGCAGAGAGAGTAAAGCTGTTCTTTTTCACAGCTGTAACTTTTAAACAGAACAGTTTGTATCAAATGAATAAACCAAGGCACACTAACAAGAGGCCTCTTTTCACAACCTTATCATGAAGAATAGTTTAAGAGTATTAGAGGAAAACCGCAAAGAAACAGGATAGCAATTTTAATCTGAATAAAAGAACTGGCTTATCAGTTAAACAGTTTTCACTTTTGTGGGTTTTGAATTTGCAAGGTGAAAAATTTCTGGAGTTCTGTTTTACAACAACGTGGTCCTACTTTACACTACTGAGTTGGGGCACTTACAAATGGTTAAGATGGTAAATTTCATGTTACATGTTTTTACCACAGTTTAGGAAAAAAAAATCACATTAGAAGTATCTACCTCCACCTCCAAGGATTTTATAATGATTAAATGAGGCAATGCTTATGAAAGCCAACCAAGCCTGGAGCACAGTAAATGCTCTATTAACACATTAATATTATAATTACTTCATCTTCCTCACAATGATAGTATGTGTAAAAAAGCAAAGACTGAAGAGATAAAAAGTGATCTTTTCAAAATTAGGCATTTCCTGAACAACAGAAATTAAAAAATTATTTTAATACATGGCCTACAATTTTCATGAGCCATAAAACTACCTCCAAAGAACTATTTGGAAATCCAAGTTATTCAAAGCTTTACTACTACTTAAATGCCTTCAACCCAGGGCTTAAGACCTAGACTAAGGCAGTAAGGACATCCTTCCAGACAGACCTCTCTTTCCCTCAAATTCTTTCTCCTCCCTTTTCGTATTTCCTTTTCACTGTGAGCACTGAACTGTGAGCATAGAAATCTGAACTTTGCCAAGATGCTCTGGGACAGAAGGGGGTGGGGGTGGCAGGAAACCGGCAGACAGAAGGGGACCAGCTCTTACTGCCCCCTGTAGTGTCACAGAGTGAAGGTAGGGAGAGCAGGATCTGCCCTCTGTGCAGCTGGCGTCATAACTCAGGAGGGGCAAGTCTGTTTGACATCGGTCCCCAACCTCCTCAAGAACAGGCAGTAGCTGCTGGGAGAAGTACTCAGGACCAAGCAAGGGGAGCAGCTCCAAACACTAATGGGCAACGGGAGAGAGAAATACAGCCTTTAGCACACGTCTCAGAAAAATATTTACAATTCTTCACTTTAAAACACCCTGCCTTCCTTATAAACACAGATAATTCCCAGACTGGAGATAGCCAACTGACACAGACCCAGTATTACTAAACCAGTTAATGTATAGCAACGACCCACTTCACACCATTTTAAAAGTAACATTACAGGTACTTTTTATTGTTTGACATGCTCCCGATCTCTGTAGAAATTTTCTTTAATCTGCTAAAGAGAGTGGTAAACAGGAAAAGACTTTCTTTTCTTCAACTCTCAAGTAAGGATCAAGATCATACAGAGTGGCACAATAATTCTTTTGAGTTTACATGACGGGAAAAAAGCTTAAAGAAAAAAGTAATAAATGTTGTATTTGATTTTAGAGGGTTACAAATCTTCCTCATCTGCACAAGGACCAGCCCAAATGCAATGTAGTGAGTGTCCCAGTCAGAGATGAGGGCATCCTCTGTGCTGGGCACAGAGCTGTGCACACCCAGAGAAGGTGCAAAGCAGGTCCTCTTGGAGGACCGTCCCAGCCGTCATCCAAGAGAGAACGCCTGGACTGTGAGCTTAGAACACAGGGGCAGACAAGAATACCAGCTTTGGGAGCTGATGCTTTCTGACTTGGGATTAATCTGCCTGAGCAGGTATAATGGTGAGGGGTCTGAAACTGGCAATTACAACAATGTCTGTTGGCCAAGCGATTTATCCCAGGAGTCTGCAAAGGCCAGCAGGTCAGCAACCACACCATTCCTCTCAACCATCCATGAAACATCTGTGTCACTGGCTGTGATGTTAGGTAACATGAGAAAGGAAACCAAAAATGGCTCCTCCCCTCAAATATGACTGGTACTGGGAAATATTAGGGTAACTGGGAAATACCAATTACATCAGTAAATGTGTAAACCTGGAAGAATATGATTTCATGAAAAGGTGTAAATTACTAAAACTAGCTCCAGAAGTTAAAAAAAAAAAAATAGTCTCACAAGTTTCATGGATATTCTCCCACAAGAAAATTCCTAGGATACAGAAACAATTCCTGAGCACTGAAAAGACTGGACAGCTTCTCAACATATTCTATGAGGCGACTATCCTGGACAAACATAGCTATGCAGAGAAGAAATCTGGAAAAGCGACTCTTGGCAGACCACACAGAGCCCAGACACCAGGTCGAGAGTCCAGACATTGTCTCCTGAATCAAGGCTTTCCACTAAAGCTGGTGTATTCCTGGGGCTCCACAGTACTTTGCCAGAATGTAAGAAACCATTAGGCTAAAATGGCACAGCTTCTACTAAGTTGGTTTTACTTTTTTTCCCACTCTTTTTACTTGTTGCTTAAGATATTTTTTAACATTTACATGCATTAAAAAAAATAAAACAGGAGACTTCACCAGAGAGTTTATGTTCAGAGCTACTTTAGACTGTAGCCTCTAAGCCTGCAAGGTTCTGCAGTCTTCATTCTCTGCCATTAGGAATTTGCTCACAATTAGCTGGAAATTGTTTTCTACCATTGGGGAGTCACTCTTTAGGGAATGCTTTTGAACAGGGAAGAGAAAAAATGATCAAACCTAGGAGGTCAATCTGAGTGTGGTTTGCAGGATACACTGTCAGGGAGAGACCGGCAGGTGAGGAGATTCCTGATCTAGTCCAGGAAGAACTGATTAGGCCTATCCTAGCAGATGACAATAGAAATGGGCAGGATGTGATGAAAGGAGAGAAGCAGCGGATATTTTGCAATTAACTGTATGTGGATTAAAAAAGGACAACGAAATTTTAGGTAACAAGTTTTAATCCTGTATCCCCACCCACCCAAAATAGAAACTAGGGTGACAAAAGTTGAATGGAGTTCAGGTGGGGCAATAGAGACAACAAAACTTGATGTTGAAGATACAGTCCTAGAGGTTTAAAGTGGGAAATAATCTTGCAATATCCTAAATCCTGTTGTTCCTTCCTGGCTGTGTCCTGGTCTCCTGTGCAAGAATGCCAAAAACGCAGACGCACAGAAAATTTTCTGTATGACTTCAACGTGTATGTGGGTCCTTCTGACTAATTCAATCAGTCCACCATATTATGGATGTGTTACAGTGGGAAAGGCATCCCTGGTATGTGAAAACATACCACATACTTGCCAGCTCTGTGTTAAGTGCTGGGGATGCAAAGAGAAGAACTCTACCTTTGGTGGCCTAGGCTCTAGAATGGGGGCCAGGCAAAAAGTAACTAGTTCCCATTCAGTGTGATGTTTAGCACAGCAGAGATGCAGTCGACATGCTGCAGTGGAGACCGGCAACGGCTGAACGATGGAGCAGGATGCAGCCAGAGCACAAAGGTGGTGACAGCAGCACAGTTCTTGGTAAAATGGAGATTCCCTCCAAGAATGAAAAGTTTACAATGAAAACTTAGTAATGACCCGTGCTAAAACCCAAGTATTGCCCATGCCTCCAACAAAGTGGTCTAAAAACATTCAGAGAAACTGAAAGATACTAGTAACTGGGAACAAGTAGTCTACAAGGTGAATGTGTGACTGGAGATTTTCAGAAATGCTTGATATCCAATCAAGAGAAGAAATCTGGAAAGGAAGGACATGTTAGGAATGATCTCATGGTGGAGGGGTGGGTGCAGAAAAATGTTGAACCACTAGGAGACAACCTGTATGCTATCTACAACTGGGAAGGATGTCCCAACATAAAGAATTTGATGGTGTTTATCCAGCCCTATTCTGAAGGAGAGAGAGGCACTAACAACAATTGGTTGTGGGGCAGGAATATTTCATCAGGCCTATAAGAAATCAAATGAATTCTTTGATTCTCAGCTCCTTGATTTATAATAAGTGGTTTTGGTATTAGGAAGATAGTATGTACTGAGGACAGGTGTGAATATAATGATCATGGAAGGTTACCTGTCCAATTTTAAATAAAACAAAATGCTATTCTGCAACTCTGGGCCTATTGACACTGTTAAATTTGAACCTACAAAGCTGAGGACAAGAACTGGTAATCATAAAGCACTCACAAATACAGCAAGATATAGGTTAAATGAATGAGAGCACACAGGTGATGTTTAGAAAGGAATACTGTAAACTTAAAATTGGCAAACAGCTATGATCTTTCTGTACTGAGGCAAAGATATTTTAGCAGAATTTCTCTCACAAAACTGAGTTATTTTGCATGTAAATACTTAAACAAATTTCTTCTATTATAAGACACCCACTCAAATGTTTTATTTTTGGATAACAGAAATCAAGGAAGAGATAACAGCCTAAAACAACCTCAGTCAATGCCAGTTTTGGATGCTTATAGAGATCATTTGATAGAATGCATTTTACAAAAAGGCAAAAAACATTTTACAATGATTCAGTATTTGCTTTGCAGGTGTGTGATATCAATTACTGATGTTGAGTGTCACTATAAAATTCACTCTAAATAAAAATGTTTCAGTTATAATCATCATAAATGTACACCTACAGAGTGATTGAAAAACTGTTATCCTACTATGAAATGAATAGGTGCTCGTGACTTGCTTTAAATATTCTAGAAAACAGCATCAAAAACAGATTGAAAAACTTAAGATGAGAGTGAGGTTGCAGTAATCTAGCACTGTACTTGAGTTCATTTGCAGTGATGATGAAGAATGGAATTTTCCCAGAAATAAGAATGGAAAAAGCAATTATTTATAAACTTAAAATCTCAAATGTCTATGTAAAAATCCCTAAATTAAAATTTTCCAATGCAAATTTGCATTTCATCTGTCACTGGAAGTTTATGTATATATGATTAAGTCAATATTCCCCGTATTGAATCATCTCATTGGGAAAATGGAGTGTTGCCTTATTTAAGCATATTATGTAACTTATACACATTAACAGTACTAAAGTATGACTGAACCAGAATTCCTAGCTCATACTCTTTCTACCTTACCAAAGGGAGGTTCATATGAAGTCAGAGACCATAAAAGTCTGGAAAGGGTAAAAGATATAGAGAATAATATTTTACAATGACCAGATTTCTTCTAAAATGTAGTGTAACTGGACTAAGCTATATCCCTCATTCAACTCCCAAACAGGTAAGATTCACTTATACCCCACTCTATTACCCAACTCCTGTCCAATATCCCATTACGACCAGTATGAATACTTAGCTTTCTGGTTCATTGGGTCCCAATCTAAAAGACTTTGTAATTTGATCTTTGTAATTTTCAGATTGCTCCTATTTCTGTTTTTTACTTTCATCCTCCAAATACAAACTGTAGGTTTTATAACCAAGTTGACTAACAAAACAATCCACAAATGTCAACTTTATAGCAAGAAAGAGTTAAAGGTAACAAGAAAAAACTGGTAAAGATCCTTGGTTAGGTTTTGGATTTGATTGAAGAATTTGATGCAAAAACTTGGAGATAGGAAGGCTGATTATGGATATGAAAAGGAAGGGACAAAACCAATAGGATAAAAGGCGGTTGTAGTAACACACACATCCTTTGTAAAATATTGCAATATCCTGATGACATTTATATGTAGACCAGACTGGTTTCTCCAGGCCAGGCTAAGACATTAAAAACAAAATAAAGCAAAATGTCTGCTGGAAAGCACTGGTTCACACATCCACATAAGATTTTTACTGCTTAAAAGTGGAATGAGCATAAAATAAATGTGGTAGCGGCCAAAATTAACTAAACTGGCCACGGTAAAAAGGAACCACAGAGCAAAGATATTGTCAAACTTATTTTCAGGTACAACAGCAGACAGTGACCAACGTAGTAAAGTCAATTCTCTGACAATTCTAGAATTGGGAATTTAAAAAACATTATGTGGATACCTTTTAAAACTCATTACTAGTCAAGAAATTTCATCAGCTGGCCTTACGTGATGAAACTCCTGATTATGTGACTCAAACTGATGAAACAGTAGTTCAATTATAATGAAATTGTTCACTAACATGACTGAACCTCAGAGATGGGTAAACGAAAAACTGCAAAATGTTACCACCAATAGTGATGTAAATTAAGCTTTCTTTCTCTCATTCTACTGCAAGTCAAATCTCATGGCTTCTTAGCCCTTATCAAAGGGACCTAAAAGCAGGACTTGAATTAGTTATTTCCTCTATCTTAAAAACACATTCCTCTCTTGGCTTCAAACCACTTGCCTCACTGGTAATCCCTTTTCCAATTTTGTAGGTTCCCCTCATCTCCTCTAATACCTCTTGGCTCCAGCTGAGCTGCTGCCTGTCTTCACTGGACTGATGGTCTACACCACTGTCTTGAGTGCCTCCTCAAGACTTTAAATGCCATGTGTTATGCTAATTAATAACCCATAATTTAGACTGTCACACCTCTCCTCACAATTCCAAAGTTGGCTTATCCACGCCAGGTATCTGTACCTGACAGCCCCACTGAGTGTCAAACTGGCATAATAAACTTAACATAACTAAAACTGGACTTTTGATTTTACTTCTCTAAGCCTGCTTCCACTCGACATTCCCAATCTCAGTAAATGGTTATCTTTCCAGTTACTCTGGCAAAAAAAACTTTTAGGTCACCCTTGACTCCTTTTTTCCTCATTGCACATCCAAACTATTAACAATTTTTGTTGACTGTACCTTCAAAGCAGATTCAAAAACCAACCTTTCTTCTACCTTCTCCACTGCTTGGCTTATATACTGTCTGTCTGCATTAACAGCCAGAGAGCCTTCTGATCTTAAATCAGAACGTGTCATTCTGTGTGCAAATGCCTTCCTCAGAATAAAACCTAAAGTTTACACCGGGGCAGGTAAGACCTTACCTTGCATGGCACCCTGCTGACAGTCCATTATTACTTACTACTATCCCTCTGCTCAACCCCAGCCCCACCTCTCACCAGCTCTTCACACACCCTCAGCAGACTCCTTTTTAGCTATTATAAGGGATACTGAATACTGAGAAGCATATTACAAAAACAAAACATCTTATGACTACCCTGAAGTTCGGTCTTCAGTCATTTAACAATTACCTAGGTCTGGGAAAACTGTTCTCCAAGACTCCAATCAATTAAGTATTCACTAACATAGCAAATACAGGTGTTTCTCTGAGGGAACATTTAACTCACCTGTGGGCTTAAAACAAGCTATCAAGAAGCGCTTCTTGGAGTCTGAGCAGTGTTGAAGAGTACTGGATGATGAATAAATGCTCCATATTGAGGATTCTTAATTAAATCCATGTATCTTCTCCATCTCCACTGCTACTGCTCTGCTATGGGTAGGCTTTGTGAATCAACACTTCTCACCTGGATTTTCAAACTGGTCTCCCACTTTCAATACATATTAAACTGACCCACTGCCAAACTAAACTTGCTTGAATTCAATTATTGTCATCTCACTTGTTTAGAAGCCTCCAAAGACGTCCCAAAACTCAACAATTGAGCATGCACTAATTACCATCTGAAGCCCTTCTGAAATAACATCAACTTTCATCTTCAATATTCTCTCCCATTAAAATAGAGATCTCATGGAGAACTAACCAGTTATATTTTTCAAAAATAGCAAGTACTTGCTCATCTTATTCCTGTTGTCTTCTGTTCAAATAAGTGTCTTTCCTTTATTTTCACCTGTCTTGCCTGAGGGTTTCAGCCCCAGGCAAATTCACTATAGATTCAATGAGACCTAGAAATGACAACAGAATGTTCCTGGAGTAAAAGCGTTTATACCAGCTTTATTCTTCAGGCAGTAGGTCGAACACTAAAATCATATCTGCACCCAGCAGTCTGCAGGTCTGTAATGCACCTAACCTCTATCTTGCCAAGAGCATTGGGTGGAGCTCTTAATATAGTGACATAGTCAATAATAGCTTATTGCATATGGATGTGGAAGCAGTAGCCTAGCAGGAGGCCAATTACATCATCAAGCAGTTTTGGTTCAGGTGAGGATCCTGGCCATAGGAACTTCCAATTCCCCTCCACACACCACCTAATCCAATCAAAGGGGACAAGTGTGGCAAAAACATCTGAAACACTGATTTTTCACATATTCTGGTATACACAGGCTTGCCTGTGAAAAAGGCTGGCCTGAGTCCCTAACAGGTCTACAAACTGAAGACTGCTAACATTGTTTTCACTGCACAAACTGTTTTATTGATTACGAGAGGCCCCAAACTCTTGTGCCCAGGAGTTTCAAGAGAGGCTAAGTCTCCCAAATGATGGTAAATTAAGAACCCTTATCCAAAACAGGAAGTATGGAAGGGGGTGGGGGATAATAAGGAATAAGCTGTTTAATTTTCTACCCAAGGTACCCATTAGCTACAAGTGTTTGCAAAGGGAAAGGGGCTTGGAAAATATTGTTTCAAAAGACAGAATATTTAGAGAATCAAAGAATTGTTTTTTCCCCCTCTAACTAAAAAGTCACCATTGTTTTAGGAGAGTGGTGGCAATCAGAACAAGTATCAGTAAGTTGTTGTCCAGGAAGATAACTTGCTTCGGAGGAAAAGCATAAACTCCAAACCAACAAAGAGAAGAGAGGTTTCCTCATAACAGGATTAACTAAGACCTTCTGCATAAAGACAAGACAATTTTCTGCTTCTGCAGATGAACAAGGGCTACCACCATAGTAGCTCAGTTAATGGAGCCAGAGGAGAAAACCTGTAATGGAATCGGGCATTCCCTTGATGGTGGGAACTGCAGAAACAACAAGGACTTGGTAAGTCAACATAGAGCATAGCTTTCTTGGAACAGGTGTCCAGGCTGTGACAGCTAAGACTAGATCAAACCTGTCAACCCCACATGCTAGTTTTGGAGGAGGGAAGACTGCCAACACCAGATGTACTGAAGTCCTAGGCAGGGATAGAAAGTATTTGGTGCAAATGTGAGAGGCTTTTCCTCTAAAATGAAGTTTGGGTTTGTGGAAGAGAAACATGGGATACAAAAGACAGAATATAGCAATGCAGACAGTGTTTAAAATGGAGATTCAAAGATCAGGCCATAAATTAAGGTACTAAAAGTGACAAAGATCAGGCCATAAATTAAGGTATACTAAGAGTGACAGGCAAAATATACAACTGTCTCTGTGCAGGCTTGTTAACTTGAAGCTCTAAATGTAAATGTGAGGGTGCAAAAGAAAATCAACCCCCAAAATGAGGACGCTTAAGTGACTAGGGAATATGTGAGCCATGCATGAACTACTTCACTCCCCTCTCAAGGGTCCAAAATAAGGGGAGAAGAGACATCAAGTTATACTGTTAATAGGTCAGTGTCACAGATGAGGGACTACTGAGGACACTTGACCAGAGTACATTCTGGGCTGGCAGAACAGGAAGTATCTGTAAAATAAATGCATGCGGACCTAAGTAACTTTGGAAAGGGGTGAGATTTATGAGATTAAAAACAAAGGGCACTATATTCTAGCTGATAAAGTTGCTTCCCATAGGGATATGTGTTAACAATTAACAATTCTTACACATGTTTATAAATGTTACAAATGTTTACGAGAACTGAACAGATAAATGAATGAATGGCAGATGGTGGGGGTCAGGTTTCTCCCTGTTGGAGTGGGAGTTTGCAAATAAGCAAGGAGAAGAGGCAGGAATGATCCATGGAATAATGGATTACAGCTGGAGACATCAATGTGGACTAATGTTTAATCTTCCTAAAAACAAGGTGTGTGGAAGTTGGGGCTCCTATGGTCAGGATCCTCACTGAACTGAAACCACTTGATGATGTAACTGGCCTGTTGCTAGGCTACCTCTTCCACACCTATACAGAGAGCTGGCCCAGTGATCTGGGCGGAGGCAGAGACACTAGAGCTCGACCTACCGCCAGGATAACAAGCCCAGTAATAAACCCTTCCCCGCCCCCCCCCCCAAGAATATTTTTGCTGTCAATTTCTTTAGTCACATTGAATCCATAGTGAACTTGCCCGGGGCTAAAACCCATTGGCAAGACACAAGGCTACACAAAGAAATGTTCATAGATGTGTGTATACACAGGTTAGCAAACACATTACCATAGACCTCCTTGCTCTGCTGGCTGACTGGGCCCCAAGCAAAAATCACCCAGTAGCAACGAGGACACCTTGCACCCAAATCTTGGTTTCTAATACCATTCTCCAGTAACAGGAAGAAAGGCTCCTTCAGGAAAATGATTGATTCTAGGACTAAAGCAGTTAATGTACAAGGTGAACCTGGAGCATCTTTTAGAGTCTGAAAGTAGAGAAAGAAAAACAGTCAAGACAAAACCAAACCACCCCCACAGCCAACTGAAAGAGCTCCCACAGCCAAAGCTGGAACAAGGTGAATGACAAACTACTGGATTAGAAAAGTATAAAAATACATAAAGTATATAAAATACAAAACAAAATAAATACTTAAATTATACCAATATAAATTTTAAAAGTAACAAATGAGTCAAACTATTGCATAATTTGTTTTTTAATGGAGTATTACATGGAGGAGGAAAGTTATGCTTCCCCTGCCACCGGTAGAACTGGAGAGGTCTGAGTCAGAAAGGGAATGCACAGGCAGGTGGGGTGGGGTGGGAAGGGAACACAGCTGACAGGAAGAACATCTAAGGAGCAGCACCTGTAAGGCACGGGTGTGAGCTATTGTGTGCAGATACCCCCACAAGCAAGAATGAGCGGAAGTGAAAGAGCAGTGATAACCTGGGAACCATACCAGGACTTGCCCTGCATTAAACAGGGAAATTGTAAAAGCACTGGGTCCTAGTGGCAGAAAAGTTTTGACTTTGACTCTCTGTGGGAAATGTTTCCTATTTTGTGTCCTATTGTGCCAAGGCAAATACAGCCTGAGAAACACCTGAATAAGCACACAGAGTTATTACCAGTGCATATACATATGGCCCTCCATAAAGGGGGCGTCTACAAAGGTACATGCTCTGCTAAAGGAGATTAAAGGGCAAGGAGCTTCTCAAGAACTTGCTACAACAAGTAGTTGCTTTAGGTTGCTTACTTGGAAAACCCATGTAAGAAAACACAGCTCCTGCATGGAAGACATTCCCAAAAGGGTGGAGGGTATACAGAGAATTTTAATCACAAAACAGTTTAAAAGTTTGAAAAGTTGTTACCAAGAGGCAGCTCTAATTATTTTGATTATAGGTTGTTTCTGTTTTCCTTTTCCTCTACCCTTCCTTTTTCCTAAACTTTTGGTAATAAGATACCAGATCTTTGCTGAGAACCTGTTTTCTAAAGTATCAACCCTGGGATGACACTGGAGAATCTTGGACGTCTGAGTCATACCACTCTGCTGGATCTTACTATGACAGGCAATATCCAACAGAAAGCTAAAGTCAAAACTAGCATTTTAGAATCTATGCTCAATTAATACAAATTAGGTCATACCCTGTCAGTAAATACAAAAACAACTTCATTGTCAGACAACCCTCCTTACTACAGGAAGTTTCTAAGGTTATAGAAAACGTTCAAGTGTAGTTTAGCATGTTTGACATACTTTCGTGTGACTCATTAACTGGGATAAAGGTGCATAAGGTGAAGAAGGATGGTTCTCCCTTTTCTTTCTTTTTCTTTTATCTGAAAAATTTTTTATTTTGGTATAATTAAAATACAATTACATGAGCAACTCTGTGCATACTAAATTCCCCCCATTATCAAGTCCCCACCACATTCCCGATTACAGTCAACATCCATCAGTGTAGGAAGATGGTACAGAGTCATTATTTCTCTTCTCTGCGATAGTGCTTTCCTGTTTCCCCCCTATATTATGTGTGCTGATTGTAATGCCTGCCTCTTACTCTCCTTCTCCCTCCCTATTGAACCCATGACCTGCCCCGCAGTTCCTTTTCCTTTGACAACTGTTAGTCCATTCTTGGGTTTTGTGAGTCTGCTGCTGTTTTGTTCCTTCAGTTTTTGCTTTCTTCTTATACTCCACAGATGAGTGAAATCATTTGGTACTTGTCTTTCTCTGCCTGGCCTATTTCACAGAGCATAGTACCCTCTAGCTCCATTCATGTTGCTGCAAATGGTAGGATTTGTTTTCTTCTTATGGGTGAATAATATTTCATTGTATATATGTACCATCTCTTTTTTATCCATTCATCTACTGATGGAAACTTAGGTTCCTTCCATTTCTTGGCTATTGTTAATATTGCTGCAATAAACATAGCGGTGCCTATGTCTTTTTTAATCTGGGGATCTTTCATTCTCAGGGTAAATTCCTAAGAGTGGAATTCCTGGGTCAAATGGTATTTCTATTTCTACTTTACTAAGGAACCTCCATACTGCTTTCCACAATGGTTGAACTAGTTTACATTTCCACCAGCAGTGTAGGAGGGTTCCCCTTTCTCAGCATCCTCGCCAGCATTTGTTGTTCCTAGTCTATTCCATGTTAGACATCCTAACTGATGTGAGGTGATATCTTATTGTGGTTTTAATTTGCATGTCCCTGATAATCAGCGATGTGGAGCTGGTTCTCTTTTCTCAAGTTCAAGTTGGTTTCTTTTAAAACTGATAAGGAAATAATACAAAGTTAATGACACATTTTCACAAAACTACATACAGGTCACTATTATTCAAATGCACGAATTTCATCTGAAATTTCAAAAGCTCCTGAAATGAGATTTTTCTGTTTCTTTGAAACGTGTTTTAAAAGTACCTGCAACTGGATTAGGCACATAAAAAACAATACACAGTGAACACAAGATATGTTCCTTGATAAAAGAACATAGGCAAACTATTCCATGTTTTAAACAGTGCTTTCAAAGAATATTTGGTAATAATAAACCTGTAATTTAACTCTTCTGTGCAAGATCAGGATGTGCCTGAGTGCTTTGATTAAGCTTTTTCATTCTTTTTTTAAAAGAAGCTTTTTATTTTGAAGTAATTATAGATTTATAGGGAATTGCAAAAAACCATACAGGAAGTACTGTGTACCCTTCACCTAATTTCTCCCAATGATAACACCTTGTACAACATATCAACATTAGGAAATAACATAGGTAATATTTCAACCCACAATACTGATTTCATCAGTTTCACATACACTCAATTGCACACATGTACACATGAATGTGTGCACACACACCCCACTCCTTTTCACTGCTGAGTAGTATTCTTAGTATTGGCTATATACCACTGCATATTTTAATCATTCTCCTCTTGAAGGACATCTGGGTTATTTCCAGTTTGGGAACTATAACAAAATTACTATGTATGTTTATTTACAGGTTCTTCGCTGGGATAAATGCCCAAGAGTGTAATGACTGAGTCATATGGTAAAAGCATCTTTATACTTGTTCTTTTGTTGTTGTGTTAGTTTCAAATGTTTTTCTAACCACTTATGTGCAAGGACTGCTTTGGGTGCTGGGGACACAGTGACCAAAATAGAGAAACATTCTGCCCTTGTGGAACTTACTGTGCTTCAGCTGATATGTCTGGGTAAAAAAACAGGCAGATCAAAAAACAAAAAATTTACAAAGCCATAGAATTTTACAAATGAAAGGACATTATGAATCAACTGCCCAACTAAAACTGGACTACATTCCAAGAACATACCAGTACAGAAAGGGATAGACAAAAAATAATAACAATAAAATGAAATAACTTGAGCAGACAGGGAGCACACAGTATTAATGGGATCAAAAACAGAAATGTATACTATGGAAACTGCCATATTACTACTTTTCTTCCTGACGGTGTAAGAAAATTTTTCCTCATTTCTGTTTTTTATATGGAAGAATGTCAGTGATAATCTGTCTTCCATACTGTGGAAACTTCATGGGCCCAAGGTGAACAGGATTAAAATTATATCAAGATGATATTATTGCTAATAATAATTACTCTAAGAGAGAAATTTTGTTCAGCCCATATCCATATTGCTGCTAAAATAAATGAATACACTTTTATCCCAAGGCTAAGACAGAACAAGCTAGTTATCTTTAGCTGAAAACAGTGCTTGGAAAGGTTACTTTGTTTTTAACAAGGACAATTTCAGAAAAATTTTAAGGAAATTAGATAATTTCTTGATTATACTTTTTGATGCACAACAGTGACCATGTTTTCTAAAACTATAAAAGAAGTCTATAGTTCTCAATGTGGGACAACTACTTATAAACATGGCCAACTTTAAAGAGGTCCTTGCAGACCAAAACTCAAAATTTGCATTGCTTCAAAGTAATAAATAACAAAATACTAGGGTACTAAAAACAGAACACTCTGAAAAAGGCAGAACTGATTCCAAGAAACAATGTCCTATATTGCCATTGTTCACCTTTTAGGAGAATGGCTGAGTGGAATCTGAAAAAGAATGAGAGGAATTAGCATGGTCAAATAATAAAGCATATTACAAAACCATGATAAAAGTATCATGCTGGTAATAGACAAATGGAAGAGAATAGAAAACTCAAAAGCACACACAGCTGTATTTAAGATTTCAGCAAAAACGTGGCCTTTATTCAATGTGCTGTGATCATTAGTTAAAAATTTATAGGGCACCAGATGGTTTCATTGCTGAATTTTATCAAACATTTAGTGAAGACCGAATGCCAATCCTCAAAATTTTCCAAAATGTAGAAGAGTAGGGAATACTTTCAAACTCATTCTACGAGGCCAGCAACACTTTAAAACCAAAACCAGGCAAAGACACCACAAAAAAAGAAAATAACAAATATTCCTGATGAACACAGATGCAAAAATACTCAACAAAATATCAGCAAACTGAATTCAAAAACACAACAAAAAGACCATTCATTATGATCAAGAAGGATTCATCTCAGGGACGAAAGGATGGTACAACATGTGAAAATCCATCAACATCATACAACACATGAACAAAAACCACAAGGACCTCTTCAACAGATGGTGCTGGCAAAACTGGACAGCTACATGTAGGAGAATTAAACTGGACCATTGCCTAACCCCATATACAAAAGTAAACTCAAACTGGATCAAAGACCTGAATGTAAGTCATGAAACCATTAAACACTTGGAAAAAAACATAGGCAAAAACCTCTTAGACATAAACATGAGTGACCTCTTCTTGAACATATCTCCCCGGGCAAGCAAAACAACAGCAAAAAAGAACAAGTGGAACTATATTAAGCTGAAAAGCTTCTGTACAGCAAAAGACACCATCAACAGAAGAAAAAGGAGCCCTACAGTATGGGAGAATATATTTGAAAATGACAGATCTGATAAAGGCTTGACGTCCAGAATATATAAAGAGCACACACGCCTCAACAAACAAAAAACAAGTAACCCAATTAAAAAATGGGCAGAGGAACTGAACAGACAGTTCTATATAAAAGAAATACAGATGGCCAACAGACACATGAAAAGATGCTCCACATCGCTAATTATCAGAGAAATGCAAGTTAAAACTACAATGAGGTATCACCTCACAAGAGTAAGGATGGCTGCCATCCAAAAGAGAAACAACAACAAATGCTGGTGAGGCTGTGGAGAAAGGGGAACCCTTCTACACTGCTGGTGGGAATGTAAATTAGTTCAACCATTATGGAAAGTAGTATGGAGGTACATCAAAATGCTCAAAACAGACTTACCATTTGACCCAGGAATTCCACTCATAGGAATTTAGCCTAAGAACGCAGCAATCAAGTTTGAGAAAGACAGATGCACCCCTATGTTTATTGCTGTACTATTTACAATAGCCAAGAATTGGAAGCAACCTAAATGTCCATCGATAGATGAATGCATAAAGAAGATGTGGTACATATACACAATGGAATACTACTCAACCATAAGAAAAGGGCAAATCCTACCATTTGCAGCAACATGGATGGAGCTGGAGGGTATTATGCTCAGCGAAATGAGCCAAGCAGAGAAAGAGAAATACCAAATGATTTCACTCATCTGTGGAGTATAAGAACAAAGGAAAAACTGAAGGAACAAAACAGCAGCAGAATCACAGAACTCAAGAATGGACTAACAGGTACCAAAGGGAAAGGGACTGGGGAGGAGGGGTGGGTAGGGTAGGGAGGAATAAGGGCGGGTGGGGGGGAGAAGGGGGTATTAAGATTAGTATGCCTGGGGGGTGGGACAAAGGGGAGGGCTGTACAACACAGAGAAGACAAGTAGTGACTCTACAACACTTTGCTATGCTGATGGACAGTGACTGTAAAGGGGTTTATAGGGAGGACCTGGTATAGGGGAGAGCCTAATAAACATAATATTCATCATGTAAGTGTAGATTAATGATAACAAAAAAAAAAGCAGTTCCTGTGTGGTGACCTCCAATGAGATCTACATAATGGTATAAAGGGCATATGAAAGTGTAGGCAAAGGGTTTGTTTCTGCTTATACAGAGGATCAAAGTCTAATTTGGCTACCCCGAAAATGAACTAAGATATGATATGAAAAAGAACTTCCAACATCATCACTCCCTGGAAGACTCATGCCAGAAGATGATCATCAAAAAACACCAACAAAGATCCACATGCTGCTACAGGTGTAGATGCACTGATCCCACCGGTTCCTGGATTTGCCATGGGAATGAAGAAGGAGATATCTAAGCTGCCCTGTGCATACAGTAAAACAACAAATTTGACTGGATCTACACTGTTGGAACACAACCAAGAATTAGGAGAAGTGCAAATTGTAGAGCGCCAAAATCTTGCAACTACAGACTATTTACTGTTAAAAGAACATACGGGATGTGAACAGTCCACAGGAATGGGTTGTTTTAATTTGTCTGATTTCTCTCAGACTGTTCAACTTCAGTTGGACAATATCCACCATATCATAGGTACGTTTTCACAAATGCCTAAGGTGCCTAACTGCTTTCCTTGGTTTCACTGGAGATGGCTGGTAATTATAGGTATGCTTTGGTTGTGTAACTGTATTCCTATTATGTTAATGTGTATGCACAATTTAATTAGTAGTTTAAAATCTATACATGAAGTTACTATACAAGAAGATATGTCAAAGAAATAATCTTCCCATGTTTTCTTCCGCCTGCTACTTCTATAGCTTTACTTCTTCCTTCCTAATTACAACTCATATATAGAATTCGTGCCTCATATTGAATTTACCATGTATCACAATTCTTCCAAGTGGTAAAGATACCTCAAGACAAATGCTGGGCATAGAAGCCACAGGGCATAAATATGCAAAGAAGTAAAAAACTAACCTTTTCAAACAATAAGGCTTCTCTCTCAGTAACCAACTTTACATTTCCATGTATGGCCCCGGAAGATGACTGGTTAGCCAGAGACGGGTAAGATTCCTCAAGGGAGGAACAACCTATGACAGGCACAGCCGCAGGGGGGCCATCAGGTGAGGAATTGGGGATCAACAGAGGTGAGGCTTAGAACCCCCCGCCCCTATTCTGAGAGAAATCTGCTGCATTCGTGGATGTTTCATTGCCCTTGTCTAGCTTGGATTAACACATAGTCTACAGGCACACACCTGATCATCTACATTTGCTCTCTTACAACACTAAACTATGTTTTCTACCTTCATCTTTCATTTACCTAACACTTCAACATTTTATTAAAAATAATAATAATAAAGAGAGAAATGTGGTATCCACATATAAATCAAGTATAAAAATCAAACAAATATTCATATTTGAACTGTTTATAGTTCATAATGCATGATCAAAACCGAAAGTTTCTGTGATGACTGCCCTTGTACTATTCACCATGTAACTTATTCACTATGTAAGAATTTTTCTCCATGTAAGAACTTGTTCGTTATGCTTCAGAAGATTGGAGACTGACGAAAATTAGGCTTGGGGTGGATTAATGATTATACATTGAGCATCGAGTCCCTTATACAGAATTTTATTGTTAACAACTATCTGATCAAAAAAATAGGAGAGATGCCCTCACACAAAAAAGAATAATAATAAAATAAATAAATAAAGTACACACTTCCAATTGTAAAATAAGTAAGTAACCGGGATGTAATGTATAGCATAAGGAATATAGTCAAATTATTGTGACAACTTGGTATGGTGATAGCTGGTACATAGTATTATCATGTATATAAACGTTCAATCACTGTGTTGTAGACCTGAAACTAATTTAATACTGTATGTCAACTACTCTTCAATAAAAAATCATTATCTAAAAATAATAAAATAAAAAAACACACGGTCATCTCCATAGATGTGGAAAAAAGAATCCAACAAATTTCAACAATCATTCATGATACAAAATCAAAAAAATGGGTACACAAGGCAAGAAATTCAACATAATAAAGGCTATATATGACAACCCACAGTCAACATCATACTTACCAACGAGAAGCTGGAAGCTTTTCCTTTAAGATCAGGAACAAAACGAGGATGCACACTCTCCCCACTTTAATTCAACATGGTTCTGGAGGCCCTAGCCATGGAAATCAGACATTACAAAGAAATAAAAGGCATCCACATTTGCTACGGAAGAAGTTAAATTGTCCTGGTTTGAAGATGAAATGATATTGTACATAGAAAACCCAAAAGAATCCACTTCAGAACTACTGTATCTAGAATGGATAAAGAAGATATAGTACATATACACAATGGAATATTATTCAGCCATAAGAAGAACACAAATCCTACTATTTACAACAACATGGATGGAGCTAGAGGGTATTATGCTCAGTGAAATAAGCCAGGCGGAGAAAGACAAATACCAAATGATTTCACTCATATGTGGAGTATAAGAACAAAGAAAAACTGAAGGAACAGAACAGCAGTAGAATCACAGAACCCAAGAATGGACTAACAGTTACCAAAGGAAAAGGGACTGGGGAGAATGGGAGGGAAGGGAGGGATAAGAGTGGGGAAAAAGAAAGGGGGTATTATGATTAGCATGTATAATGTGGGGGGTGGGGTGGAGAGGGCTGTCCAACACAGAGAAAACAAGCAGTGATTCTACAGCATCTTACTACACTGATGGACAGTGACTGTAATGGGGCTTGTGGGGGTAACTTGGTGAAATGGGGACCCTGGTAAACATAATGTTCTTCATAAAATTGTAGATTAATGATAATAACAAAAAAAATCATGTCCAAAAAAAAAAATCACCACAGTATCTAGTATCTGAATTCAGCAAAGTTGTAGGATATAAAATTAATACACAGAAAACTGTTGCCTTCCAATACACTAATGATGAACAAGCAGAAAGAGAAATGAAGAAAACAATTCCATTCACAATTGCATCAAAAAGAATAAAATACCTAGGAATAACTCTAACCAAAGAAGTGAAAGACCTATACACTGAAAACTATAAGACACTCTTAAGATAAATTAAAGAGGATACTAACAAATGGAAACTCATCCCATGCTCTTGACTAGGAAGAGTTAGTATTGTCAAAATGGCCATCCTGCCTAAAGCAACCTACAGATTCTATGCAACCCTTATCAAAATAACAAAAGCATTCTTCAACAAACTAAAACACATAGACCTGAAATTCATATGGAACCACAGAAGACCCCAAATAGCCAAAGCAATCCTGAGAAGAAAGAATGAAGAGGGCATAATTACGCTCCCCGACTTCAAGCTCTACTACAAAGCCACAGTAATCAAGGCAATTTGGTACTAGCACAGGAACTTGACCATAGACCAATGGAACAGACTACAGAGCCCTGATATTAACCTAAGCATATATGTTCAATTAATATACAATAAAGGAGCCATGGATATACAATGTAGCCTCTTGAACAGTTGGTGTTGGCAAAAAAGGACAGCTACATGTAAGAGAATGAAACTGGATTATTATCTAACCCCATACACAAAAATAAACTCAAACGGATCAAAGACCTGAATGTAAGTCATGAAACCACAAAACTCTTAGAAAAAACATGGGCAAAAATCTCTTGGACATAAGAATATGAGGAACCTAACCAAAGTAGTGAAAGATCTATACCCTGAAGACTGTAACACACTCTTAAGAGAAATTAAAGAAGACACTAACAAATGGAAACTCATCCCATGCTCTTGGCTAGAAAGAATTAATATCATCAAAACGGCCATCCTGCCCAAAGCAATATACAGATTTGATGCAATCCTTATCAAATTACCAACAACATTCTTCAACAAACTGGAACAAATAGTTCCAAAATTCATATGGAAACACCAAAGACCCCGAATAGCCAATGTACTCCTGATAAGGAAGAATAAAGTGGGGGGGGATCTCACTCCCAAACTTAAAGCTCTACTAAAAAGCCACAGTAATGAAGACAATTTGGTACTGGCACAAGAACAGAGCCACAGTCCAGAGAAACAGATTAGAGACTACAGACATTAACCCAAACATATATGGTCAATTAATATATGATAAAGGAGCCATGGACATACAATGGGGAAATGACAGTCTCTTCAACAGATGGTGCTGGCAAAACTGGACAGCTACATGTAAGAGAATGAAACTGGATCACTGTCTAACCCCATACACAAAAGTAAATCTGTAATGGATCAAAGACCTGAATGTAAGTCATGAAACCATAAAACTCTTAGAAAAAAACATAGGCAAAAATCTCTTGGACATAAACATAAGTGACTTCTTCATGAACATATCTCCCTGGGAAAGGAAAACAAAAGCAAAAATGAACAAGTGGGCCTATATCAAGCTGAAAAGCTTCTGTACAGCAAAGGATACCATCAAAAGAACAAAAAGGTACCCTACAGTATGGGAGAATATATTTGAAAATGACACATCCGATAAAGGCTTGACGTCCAGAATATATAAAGAGCTCACGCACCTCAAGAAACAAAAAGCAAATGATCCAATTAAAAAATGGGCAGAGGAGCTGAACAGACAGTTCTCCAAAGAAGAAATTCAGATGGCTAACAGGCACATGAAAAGATGCTCCACATCGCTAATCATCAGAAAAATACAAATTAAAACCACAATGGGATATCACCTCACAACAGTTAGGATGGCCAACATCCAAAAGACAAGCAACAACAAATGTTGGCAAGGTTGTGGTGAATGGGGAACCCTCCTACACTGCTGCTGGGAATGTAAATTAGTTCAACCATTGTGGAAAGCAGTATGGAGGATCCTCAAAATGCTCAAAATAGAAATACCATTTGACCCAGGAATTCCACTTCTAGGAATTTACCCTAAGAATGCAGCAGCCCAGGTTGAAAAATACAGTTGCACCCCTATGTTTATTGCAGCACTATTTACAATAGCCAAGAAATGGAAGCAACCCGATTGTCCATCAGTAGATGAATGCATAAAGAAGATGTGGTACATATAAACAATGGAATATTATTCAGCCATAAGAAGAAAACAATTCCTACAATTTCCAACAACATGGATGGAGCTAGAGGGTTTTATGCTGAGTGAAATAAGCAGGCAGAGAAAGACAAATACCTAATAATTCCACTCATATATGGAGTATAAGAAGAAAGATAAATTGAAGGAACAAAACAGCAGAATCACAGAACCCAAGAATGGACCAACAGTTACCAAAGGGAAAGGGACTGGGGAGGATGGGAGGGTAGGGAGGGTTAAGGGTGGGGAAGAAGAAAGGGGGTACTATGATTAGCATGTATAATGTGGGAAGTGGGGGAAAGGGGAGGGCCGTGCAACACAGAGAAGACAAGTAGTGATTCTACAATATTTTACTACGCTGATGGACAGTGACTGTAATGGGGATTGTGGGGTGACTTGGTGAAGGGGAGAGCCTAGTAAACATAATGTTCTTCATGTAATTGTAGATTAATGATAACAAAATAAAAAAACAATAATAGAAATAAATATAAAAACATGAGGAACCTCTTTCTGAACATATCTACACAGGCAAGAGAAACAAAAGCAAAAATGAACAAGTGGCACTCTATCAAACTAAAAAGCTGCTTACAGCAAAGGACACCATCAGTAGAACAAAAAGTCATCCAAAAGTATGGGAGAATATATTCATAAATGACATATCCAATAAGGGGGTGACATTCAAATTATATAAACAGCTCACACACCTCAACAAACAAAGAAAGCACATAAGCCAATTAAAATATAGGCAGAGGAGATCAACAATCACTTTTCCAAAGAAGAAATTCAGATGGCCAACAGACACATGAAGAGATGCTCCACATCGCTCGCTAATCAGCAGAGAAATGCAAATTAAAACACCACAATGAGGTATCATTTCACACCCGTCAGGATGGCCAACATCCAAAAGACAAACAACAACAAATGTTGGTAATGATGTAGAGGAAGGGGAGCCCACCTACACTGCTGGTGGGAATGTAAATTAGTTCAACAATTGTGGAAAGGAGTATGGAGGTTCCTCAATAAACTAAAAATAGAAATAGCATTTGACCCAGGAATTCCACTCCTAGGTCTTTACCCTAAGAATGCAGGAGCCCAGTTTGAAAAAGACAAATGCACCCCTATGTTTATCGCAGCACTATGTCCATAGCCAAGAAATGGAAACAACCTAAGGGTCCATCAGTAGATGAATGCATAAAGAGGAGGTGGTACATATACACAATGGAATATTATTCACCCATAAGAAAACAAATCCTACTATTTGCAACAACATGCATGGAGCTAGGGGGTATTATGCTCAGTGAAATAAGCCAGGCGGAGAAAGTCAAGTATCAAATGATTTCACTCATCTGTCTAATAAAAGAAAAAGAGAAAAACTGAAGGAACAAAAACAGCAGCAGACTAACAGAACCCAAGAATGGACTGTTACCAAAGAGAAAGGGACTGGGGAGGATGGGTGGGAAGGGAGGGATAAGGGGGAAAAGGGGCATTATGATTAGCATGTATTATGTAGGGGGTGGGGGACACAGGGAAGGCAGAGTAACACAGAGAGGACAAGTAGTGATTCTGTAGTACTTTACTATGCTGACGGACAGTGACTGTAATGGGTTATGTGGTGGGGACTTGATAATAGGGGGAATCTAGTAACCATTACGTTGTTCATGTAATTGTGTATTAATGATAGGAAAAATTTTTTTTGAGAGGGCATCTCTCATTTATTGATCAAATGGTTGTTAACAACGATAAAAGTCTGTATAGGGGACTCAATGCACAATCATTTATCAACCCCAAGCCTAATTCTCATCAGTCTCCAATCTTCTGAAGCATAACGAACAAGTTCTTACATGGTGAACAAGTTCTTACATAGTGAATAAGTTCTTATATGGTGAACAGTGCAAGAGCAGTCATATCACAGAAACTTTCAGTTTTGATCATGCATCATGAACTATAAATAATCAAGTCAGATATGATTATTTGATTTTTATACTTGATTTATATGTGAATCCCACACATTTCTCCCTTATTATTATTATTTTGTTAATAAAATGCTGAAGTGGTAGGTAGATGCAAGATAAAGGTAGAAAACATAATTTAGTGCTGTAAGAGGGCAAATGTAGATGATCAGGTCTGTGCCTATAGACTAAGTGTTAATCCAAGCTAGACAAGGGCAACAAAACATCCATGGATGCAGAAGATTTCTCTCAAAATAGGGGGTGGTGAGGTTCTAAGCCTCACCTCTGTTGATCCCCAATTTCTCACCTGATGGGCCCCTGTGACTGTGCCTGTCTTAGGTTGTTCCTCCCTTCAGGAATCTTATCCAAGGCAATGATAGGAAAATTTTTTTAAAAAGAAAAAGAGATAGCATTTGACCCTGGAATTCCACTCCCAGGACTTTACACAATGAAAACAACCTCTCTGATTCAGAAAGATATACGCTCCCCTATGTTTATTGTGGCACTATTTACAAAAGCCAGGGTATGGAAGCAACCGAAGTGTCCATCAGTAGATGAATGGATAAAGAAGATGTGGTACATATACACAATGGAATATTATTCAGTCTTAAGAAGAAAATAAATGCTACCATTTGCAACAACATGGATGGAGCTAGAGGGTATTATGGTCAGTGAAACAGACCAGGCGTCAAAAGACAAGCACCAAATGATTTCACTCATTTGTGGAGTATAAGAAGAACGCAAAAACTGAAGGAACAAAACAGCAGCAGATGCACAGAACCCAAGAATGGACTAATAGTTACCAAAGGGAAAGGGACTGTGGAAAGTGGGCAGGAAGGGAGGGAGAAGGGGAATAAGGGGCATTATGATTAGCACACATAATGTGGGAGGGGGCACAGGGAAGGCAGTATAGCACAGCAAAGACAAGTAGTGACTCTAAAGCATCTTACTACACTGATGGATAGTGACTGTAATGGGGTATGTGGTGGAGACTTGATAATGGAGGGAATCTAGTAACCACAATGTTGCTCATGTGATTGTATATTAATGATACAAAAAAATTTTTTTAAATTATTGGTGAGGTTTCTATTTGTACTATGGAGTCTGTAAAGAGCTAAATACCTAAAATGGCAACTACAAAAACTAGAAGTAAATATGGGTATCACATATATTTCAGAAGGTAATGTATGGAAATACAGTAAGATTGCTGGGTGATACTAACTGGGTGATGGGTGATACTAACAGTTCACCTGAATTAGTGGTGATGAATTTAGGAAAGACCAGTATGACTGTATTTTTGATCAGTCATATTCAGTTCTGCAGCAGGTCCATACATACATGCAGTATGAAGAGTTGGCTTTAACACAAGACTTGGTAAAAGTGTCAGAGAAAGTGACCAGGGAATTGTGGTGGTCTCACATGCCCCACCCCTCCCAAGCTAACCCTGCCTCCTGGTACTCAAGCCGTGTGACCTCTACATGAACATGAGCAGCCTCTGAGACTTGCTTCTGACCAGTGGTCACAGGTGACACCTGCATGTCTATGTTTACACTGTGATGCTTGCTTTGCTGAGGGAGTCTCACTAGTTGGTTTAGATGAAAGGCTCATGGGGTAAGGAATTGAGATGCAGCCTCTGGCCAGGAAAAAACAGACCTTCCACTTTAAAACCTCAACACAACCAGGTGAACTTGGAAGCAGATCCTGCCCCAGTTGAGTCCTGAAATGAGACTACAGCCTCAGCAAATAAGCTTAATTGTAGCCAAGCCATGAAGAGACTCTTCACCCACAGAAACCAGGAGATAATCAATGTGTGTTGTTTTTAGCCACCAAATCTGTATTCAGTAGGCAATATAGACCATATGCAGGAGAGGAATTATAATGAACCATGAAACTGAAAGTGGGTGTGGATAAAATGAGAGTTCCTGTAGCCAGGATTCTCACCTGGCCCTGGCTGACTAGCTCACTGCACACCTGTGGGCAATACATGGCTGTTGACTCTATAAAAAGAGCCCCACCCAGTAATCTGGGGTGACCCGGTGACAGGGCTGCAAGGCTTTAGGAGAGCAGAGGCTGGAGTGGTGGCAGTGCCGAGGACAAAGGCCCAGAGGACGGCTGTGCAGGTTAGGAGACCCAGAGGATGACTGTGCAGGATGGCTGTGCAGAGAAGCCCAGGGGACAGCTGTGCAGACAGAGGAGCCCAGAGGCCGAAACTGGATTGCTGCATGTAGACTCGCTCTGAGTGAACAGGATTTTAGTGACTGACCTGCCACTGTGAGAATAAAGTGGGTATAACCCTTTCACCCCAAGAACATTATGCTGTCTATTTCTTTGGTCGCACTGAATCCATAGCGAACTTGCCCGGGGCTGAAACCCATTGGCAAGACAGTGGGTCAGGAGGATAGGGAAGATGTGAATTCACAGACAGATGAAAGGTAAAGGACTAATGTAAGTGAACCCTGGGCAGCTGGAGATTGCAAGAGCCAAGGTCCCAGGGGTAAACTGGAAATGGCCACAGGTGGTACACCTGAAACAGAAATTTTGGAGGTTTTGCAATTGTTATCTTTCCCTGCAGAACAGTCTAGGATTCTTCTCCTTGTGCCACACTTAGAAGATACTAATAAACACTGGTACACCATTCTTACGGACTGCAGACCTGTTTTTCCTACTGACTCAGGCCTGCTAAGCTGCTGGGGTTGGGAGGGAGGGCTGGGAGATCAATTTCTCAGCCCAGCTATTCATTCATGACATACCACATGATCAGCTCTGGTCTGTAGTACAAACATGTGTCTGAATGGCTAAAGTAGAAAAGATAAGTTTAATGGAAAGGGGTGGGAGCAGGAACTGAGAGGCTTGAATATTGTAGACAGTGGCATAACTATCAGGAGCATCAGAGCTCAGTAGTCAAGTAAAATCTTCAAGTAAAGAGATGGAGTGACAGGAAAGAATACAGATGACTATAACAAGGAAAAAAAATGGTGGTCATGAATTTAAAACTTGCGGGGTTTTAATAAGGAAGGTAGAAAGGTCCGGAAGCACCAATAGGAGTAAGCAGAGCAGAAGCCCTACTTCTAGGCCTAGTGGTATGAGGGCTGTCAGGGAACACAGCTCCCATGGCAGGGCTACAAGGAAGCTGTCTCCTCATGAGAAAACTAGTTTTAGAACAAACCAAGTAGGAAACATACCAAAAAGACTAACCATATTGTGGAATTTTGATTATGACTGATGGGGAATTACAGAAGGCACAATGGATGCTTTAGCATTTAGGAAGAATTTAAGTCAATGTACTATCCCTTTACTGAGAAAACTATCGAAAAAGAAATGTCAGTGGAAATAAAACAGTATACTTAGTGGCATAATTGGTTTATGTTCTGGTTCGAGAGCTCCTTGTCTGGTAGTACACAGGGATCATGCTTTGAGTAGCACTAGGATGACCTAGGAGTCTTACAGTGCCTGACATAAATAGAAATAAAGGGCCTAAATGAATCATTCAAATAGGACAAGCAGCTAGTGTGTGAATTTGGGGTGAAGGAGGGTGTAGGCCTTGCCCTGGAACATGATGGAGTCATGGGAACCCTCTCCTGTCCTCCTTCCTATGTAGTAGAGTGGCAAGAAAACAGGGAGGACTACTGAGCATCTTTAAGTGCCATAAGCACTCCTCAGTTACTGTTAAGAACAAAACCATGTTTCCCAAGAAGGGAAGTGCCACGTGGTTCTGAGAACCATTACTTTCTTCTACATGTAAGACACAGAAACCTGCATGCAAAAAATTTTCAATCAATAGAAAACACCGCTTTTTACGTAACTATAAAAACACAGGAAGAGAATAATCATGTATTTAATACCCTCCTGCTTTTATTAAAGTTAAATGGATAATATGGGGCTAGAGGTTACAGTTTTCTTAAAGTTTGGTATTTTCCAAAATTTAATAACTAACTGTAAGTCACTCTGGACCAGCTGTCTATTGCTGTGTAACACATTACCACAAAACTTAGTAGTTTAAAATAACCAACAGGTTATTATCTCTCACAGTTTCATGGATCAGAAATCTGGGAGCACTTTGGCATAGGCTGCTCTGACTCAAGAGTCTCTCGTGAGCTTGTACCCAGATGTCACCTAGGATTCTGACCATGTCGAGGAGTGACTGGGGCTGGCAATGCACACATCCAGGTGGCTCACTTATGAAGCAGGCACCTTGATGCTGGGTGTTGGCTAGAATCAGTTCCTCTTCACAAGGTTTCTTTATAGGGTGGGGCTGCTTGAGTGTCCTCACCCTTGTGATCATCATTCACAGCATGTGATTCATGAGACCAAGGAAGAAACCTTAACGTCCTTTTATGTCCTCGCCTCAGAAATCACACACTATCCCTTCTGCAGTATTCTGTGAAGTTACACAAGTCAGCCTGATTGTGGGGTGTGGGTGCCAGAACCATCGGGGAGCACCCTGAAGGCTGGCTGTTACATACTCTTCTCAGCAGGAGTTATCAAAAGCCACTAATACTAAGTTTGTCTCTCAAATTAAGCAGCAATATCAATTTTCTGGCTCCCTGCTCAAAATACACCTACACAGGTAGCTTCCTTTAAAGAAGCCCATTTATAAAAACGTCACATACAAACTGAAGATTTCAACACCCCTCCTTCAGAAGCTGACAGAAGTAGCCCACACAACAAAAGCACTAAAAATCTGTCCAAGGGGGCTGTTGACCAAATGGTCAGCATTCTAATTCTTCAAACTAACAAAGAGCTATATTGTTGAAGTTCTTATTTACCTAACAGTAAAAAGAATGAAAGGTGGTCTTGTCTTAGAATACAAATTTAAGTATAAAGTTTTTTCTTTCAATTAAGAAATACTTCACACATTGGTACAAGCTATAGCAAGTATAGGGTTTTATGGAAGACAGTGTCCACTAAACCATGTGAAGCTCTCACTATAAGGCAAACACTGTGTTGAGCTTTGCACGCATTGCCTCAATTGGCCTATTCTACAAATAAGGTGAAAGAAAAAAGAGGTGCCCCCCTGAGGGCACAATGCTAGTCAATGGCAAGCCAGGGCTTAGCAAGCCTGATGCCTGGCACCTAAACCAATGACCCCATTGACCTTTTCTAGCCCACATTAGAGAACTCCAAGTAGAACTCTTAGATGAGCTGAGCTTGAATTCTGAGGTGTATAAAATTTCAGCATAGACCAAAAAAAGTTACCAAACTTTAGAAACACGTCAAGCAAATATTTCTAAAACCAAAATAGAATTTTTAAAAAAGTTTTGTTTCCAATCTTTTTAAAATTGAAGTATAGTTTATTGAAGTGAGGTCGGGTATAGAAGTTATTTGACAAATATATATACATTATGAAATGCTCACAATGATAAGTCTAGTTGTTACCTTCCATCACGAAAATATAATTCTTATTCTACTCATCTCAATATCCTTTATAGCAAGAAGAATGTAGGGTTAATGTATCCATTTTGTACACAATAATCAATTATTCTCAATAAAATGTGGATGATATTGTATTGGCCAAATTTTAAGGAATAGTCTCATGAATGGTAGAAACTTTTTAAGGTACATTAGCAACACCCATTAGATTATCAAAATGTACATAATATGTATACAAATATGCACATACATATTTCTATGCCCAGTATGAAAACACCTCAATGTGCATCTATGGTATACCCATACAATGTACAGATTGCACTGCATGGAGGTGGAGGGAAGATTTCTGTATTCATTCAGTAAACATTTGTGTGGCTACTCTATTTCATTAACAGGAATTGACATGGTGGTCAAAAAGACCTCTGATTTCATAAAACTTACTGCTAGTCAGCAACACAGATAATAAACAATTAAGTTTTAAAAAACTTTACAAGTGATCTTGAGAAGTGATCTTGTTATCTCCCTCCCTCCCTAAGTGACCTCATTCTTTCTCATGGCTTTAAGAATCCCCTTTGCTCTGAATGTTTCTAAAATTATCTTTCTAGCCTAGAATTTCAGACATTACATCCAACTTCTATAAAATAACCAATGTCTAATAAATATCTCAAACTTAATGTTTCGAAAAGCTGAATATAGATCGCACCCACCCACATGTGCTCCCCTGCCAGTAAAGTGTATTTATTTACACTTCCAATCCTTTCAGCTGCTCTGGACAAAATCGTTTGTATCATCCTCCACTCCTCTCTTACACCACATATCCAATCCAACAGCAAAACTTGTTGCCTCACTCCTTCTCCCTGCACCACCCGGGTTTCTTCCTCCTCTCCCTCTTAGGCCTGAGATTTTGAAAAGGATCCCACATGCCAGAGGGATCCTTTTAATAGTGTCATCAAGGTCAGAATAAAATTCAAACTTAAGTCATGGCGTAGAAGGCCCAAAATGATCTGCCTGCCCACAATCTCAGGTCTCAACACTACTATTTCCCTTTGACTTACATCAGGACCACAGGACTTACTCTTAATCCACAAACATGACAATCGTGCGCTTGGCCTTAGGGTGTTATGCATGTTTCCTCAACCCAAAACCCTTCACCTTTTCAATACCTTTGCATTATCAACTCTTTCAGAACTATTTAAAAGCAACAAATCCATGGCATGCTATGAATTAAATACATAAAGCATAGGAACTCTAGCATTGTTGTATCCCTAATATATTATTTTTAGGGAAATAATCAGGGTAATATGAGAATAACTGGAAAAAAAGTCTAACCGAGATGACATTTATCTGAGACCTAAGGGATGTGGAGCACCCGGCCATGAAAAAGTATTGGAAAAAAGATTCCAAGCAAATCAAAGCACAGTTGAAAAACTGTGAGATTAAATGAGGAACTGAAGGAAGCCTTTAAGGCAGGACTAGAGTAAGCCCAGTGAAATGCAAGATGGGATGATGTAGGAGGTAGAGAGATTACGCTGGGCCTTGCAAACTGAGACATGGAATGGAAAAGTTTTCAAGCAGGAAAATGATAGGATATGAGTATGTTTATTACTCTATCTGGGGTGGTACATGGAGTAGAGGGGGCAAAGGAAAACAAGGAGATCTTTTAGAAAGCATGGTTCACACTAGAGCAGTAGCAGGGCAAGGGATGAACAGAAGTGAATAGGGTCAATCTACACTGACAGCAGAACAAGAAGAGTTGCATTGCAGTCAGGCAGGCAGGAAGGTGTGAGCAAAGGGAAAGCAGGAAGCTAAGATGACTCTTGTGATATTGAAGGCTGCAAAAAATCTGTGAAAAATGATGCCATTTATGTTAATGGACAAACTGGATTAGAGGTTGGGGAAATCAAACTCATAGATTAATTTTCTAAGAAGAGGGAAATGTGTGCACAAAGATGACGGTTATATATGCAAAGAATTTTTGGAGAGATACATATGACCTGTAGTTGAGGAAATCTTTTCACTGCATAGGCTGTTTACCTGTTTCAGTGTTTTAAGAAGTTAATATGTCATTTTCTCATACACATATACATTGATAGGATTCTCCCACTGTCAATACATCCATCATCCCATATATTTACCCTCCAACCTGGGGGATGGGAGAACATTTAAGTTCTACTCTTAGCAAATTTCTATTACACAGTGTTATCAACAATAGTAACATTATACATTAGATCTTCAGGCCTTAATTCATTTTCTAAAGGTAAGTTTATATTCTTTTAACGACCTCTCTTAATTCCCGCACACCTCAGCAACCATTTTATCACTGTCTCTGTGAGTTTGACTTTTTTTTTTTCCTCTTTAAAGATTCCCATTTAAGGGATACCATGCAGTATTTACCTATCTCTGTCTGGCGTGTTTTATTTCACTTAGTGTAATGTGCTCCAGTTTCATCTATGTTGTTGCAAATGACAGGATTTTCTTCATTTTAATGGGTGGATAATATTCTGTTGTGTTGTGTCTGTGTATATGTATGTACACATATATGCACAACATTTTCATTCATTCACTCATCAGCTGACACTTAGAGTGTTTCCATATCTTGGCTAATATAAATAATGCTGCAATGAACATAGGAGTGTGGGTATCTCTTTAGATATAATGGGTTTTCCCCCTTTGGATATATACCCAGAAATTAAATTGTTGGATCACATGGCACTTCTATTTGTAATTTCTTGAGGAACCGCTATACTCTTTTCCATAGTAGCTGTATCAGTTTTACATTCCCACCAACAGTGCACCAGGGTACCCTTTTCTACACCTCCTTGCCAGCATTTGTTATTGCTTATCTTTTTGATAACAGACATCCTAAGAGGTGTGAGAGGATATTTCATTACTGTGAATTTGATTTGTAATTCCTTGACTAATGATGTGGAGAACATTTGCATGTACCATAGCTACTTGTATATACAAGTGCTTTGCCACATTTTTTAAAATTTTGTTATCATTAATCTACAATTACATTAAGAACATTATGTTTACTAGGCTCTCCCCTTCACCAAATCCCCCTGCAGAGACCCGATTACAGTCACTGTCCATTAGCATAGTAAGATGCTGTCGAATCACTATTTGTCTACTCTGTGTTGCACAGCCTTCCACTTTTCCCTCCCCCAACATTATACATACTAATCATAATACCACTTTTCTTCTTCCCCACCCTTATCCCTCCCTACCCTCTCATCCTCCCCAGTCCCTTTCCGTTTGGTAACTGTTACTCCATTCTTGGGTTCTGTGATTCTGCTGCTATTTTGTTCCTTCAATTTTTCTTTGTTCTTATACTCCACAGATGAGTGAAGTCATTTGGTATTTGTCTTTCTCAGCTTGGCTTATTTCACTCAGCATACTACCCTCTAGCTCCATTCATGTTGTTACAAATGGTAGGATTTGTTTTCTTATGGCTGAATAATATTCCATTGTGTGTACGTACCACCTCTTCTTTATCCATTCATCTGCTGGTGGACACTTAGGTTTCTTGCATTTCCTGGCTATTGTAAATAGTGCTGCAATCAACATAGGGGTGCGTCTGTCTTTTTTAAACCGGGCTGCTGCATTGTTAGGGTAAATTCCTACAAGTGGAATTCCTGAGTCAACTGGAATGTCTATTTTGAGCATTTTGAGGAACCTCCATACTGCTTTCCACAATGGTTGAACTAATTTACATACCCACCAGCAGTGTAGGAGGGTTCCCCATTCTCCACAACCTAGCCAACATTTGTTGTTGCTTGTCTTTTGGATGTTGGCCATCCTAACTGTTGTGAGGTGATATCCCATTGTGGTTTTAATTTGTATTTTTCTGATGATTAGCGATGTGGAGCATCTTTTCATGTGCCTGTTAGCCATCTGAATTTCTTCTTTGGAGAACTGTCTGTTCAGCTCCTCTGCCCATTTTTTAATTGGATCATTTGCTTTTTGTTTCTTGAGGTGCGTGAGCTCTTTATATATTCTGGACGTCAAGCCTTTATCGGATGTGTCATTTTCAAATATATTCTCCCATACTGTAGGGTACCTTTTTGTTCTTTTGATGGTATCCTTTGCTGTACAGAAGCTTTTCAGCTTGATGTAGTCCCAACTTGTACATTTTTGCTTTTGTTTTCCTTTCCCGGGGAGATATGTTCATGAAGAAGTCACTAATGTTTATGTCCAAGAGATTTTTGCCTATGTTTTTTTCTAAGAGTTTAATGGTTTCATGACTTACATTCAGGTCTTTGATCCATTACAAATTTACTTTTGTGTATGGGGTTAAACAGTGACCCAGTTTCATTCTCTTACATGTAGCTGTCCAGTTTTGCCAGCACCATCTTTTGAAGAGACTGTCATTTCCCCATTGTATGACCATGGCTCCTTTATCATATATTGACCATATATGTTTGGGTAAATGTCTGGAGTCTCCAATCTGTTCCACTGGTCTGTGGCTCTGTTCTTCTGCCAGTACCAAATTGTATTGATTACTATAGCTTTGGAGTAGAGCTTGAAGTTGGGGAGTGAGATCCCCTGCCAGTTTATTTTTCTTTCTCAGGATTGCTTTAGCTTTTGGGGATCTTTGATGATTCCATATGAATTTTTGAACTATTTGTTCCAGTTCGTTGAAGAATGTTGTTGGTAATTTGATGGGGATTGCATCAAATCTGTATATTGCTTTGGGCAGAATGGCCATTTTGATGATATTAATTGTTCCTAGCCAAGAGCATGGGATGAGTTTCCATTTGTTAGTGTCTTCTTTAATTTCTCTCAAGAGTGTGCTATAGTTTTCAGGGTATAGGTCTTTCACTTCCTTGGTTAGGTTTATTCCTCGGTATTTTATTCTTTTTGATGCAATTGTGAATGAAATTGTTCTCCTGATTTCTCTTTCTATTGGTTCATTGTTAGTGTATAGGAAAGCCACAGATTTCTGTGTGTTAATTTTCTATCCTTCAACTTTGCTGTATTCCGATATCAGTTTTAGTAGTTTTGGAGTGGACTCTGTGGGGTTTTTTATGTACAATATCATGTCATTTGCAAATGGTGACAGTTTAACTTCTTCTTTACCAATCTGGATTCCTTATATTTCCTTGTTTTCTCTAATTGCCATGGCTAGGTCCTCCACTACTATGTTAAATAACAGTGGGGAGAGTGGGCATCCCTGTCTTGTTCCCGATCCCAGAGGAAAAGCTTTCAGCTTCTCGCTGTTCAGTATGATGTTAGCTGTTGCTTTATCATATATGGCCTTTATGATGTTGAGGTACTTGCCCTCTATAGCCATTTTGTTGAGAGTTTTTATCATGAATGGATGTTGAATTTTGTCTAATGCTTATTCAGCATCTACAGAGATGATCTTGTGGTGGATGATGTTGATGGAGTTTTGAATGTTGTACCATCCTTGCATCCCTGGGATGAATCTCACTGGGTCGTGTTGTATGATCCTTTTGATGTATTTTTGAATTCAGTTTGCTAATATTTTGTTGAGTATTATTGCATCTATGTTCATCAGGGATATTGGTCCATAATTTTCTTTTTTGGTGGGGTCTTTGCCTGGTTTTGGTATTAGGGTGATGTTGGCTTCACAGAATGAGTTTGGGAGTATTCCCTCCTCTTCTGTTTTTTGCAAAACTTTAAGGATAATGGGTATTATGTCTTCTCTGTATGTCTTACAAATTTCAGAGGTAAATTGATCTGGCCCAGGGGTTTTGATCTTGGGTAGTTTTTTGATTACTGATTTAATTTCTTTGCTGGTAATTGGTTTGTTTCGATTTTCTGTTTCTTCCTTGGTCAGTCTTGGAAGGTTGTATTTTTCTAGGAAGTTGTCCATTTCTTCTGGGTTTTCCAGCTTGTGAGCATACAAGTTTTCATAGTAGTCTTTAATAATTCTTTGTATTTCTGTGGAGTCTGTCGTGATTTTTCCATTCTCATTTCTGACTCTGTTGCTGTGTGTTGATTCTCTTTTTCTCTTAACAAGTTTAGCTAGAGGCTTATCTATTTTGTTTATTTTCTCAAAGAACCAGCTCTTGGTTTCATTGATTTTTTTGTATTTTTTTAATCTTCTCAAATTTAATATTCATTTGTTCTTCTTTTTCCAGTTTCGATAATTGTGATTAGTTAGACTGCTCATTTGGGATTGTTCTTCCTTATTTAAATATGCCTAGATTGCTATATTCTTTCCTCTTAAGGATGCTTTTGCTGCATCCCACAGAAGTTCGGGCTTTGTGTTCTTGTTGTCATTTGTTTCCATATATTGCTTGATCTCTATTTTAATTTGTTCATTGATCCATTGATTATTTAGGAGCATGTTGTTAAGCCTCCATGTGTTTGTGAGCCTTTTTGTTTTCTTTGTACAATTTCTAGTTTTATACCTTTGTGGTCTGAAAACTTGGTTGGTAGAATTTCAATCTTTTGGAATTTACTGAGGCTCTTTTTGTAGCCTAGTGTGTAGTCTATGCTGGAGAATGTTCCATGTGCACATGAGAAGAATGTGTATCCTGTTGCTTTTGGATGTAGAGTTCCATAGATGTCTATTAGGTCTATCTGTTCTAGTGTGCTGTTCAGTGCCTCCATGTCCTTACTTATTTTCTATCTGGTGTATCTATCCCTTGGAGTCAGTGGTGTGTTGAAGTCTTCTACAATGAATGCATTGCATTCTATTTCCTCCTTTATTTCTGTTAGTATTTGTTTCACATATGCTGGTGCTCCTGTGTTGGGTGCATATTTATTTTGCAAGTTATATCCTCTTGTTGGACTGAGCCCTTTATCATTATGTAACGTCCTTCTTTATCTTGTTACTTTCTTTGCTTTGAAGTCTATTTTGTCTGATACTAGTACTGCAACCCCTGCTTTCTTCTCTCTGTTCTTTGCCTGACATATGTTTTTCTATCCCTTGACTGAGTCTGTGCATGTGTTTGGGTTTGAGGTGAGTTTCTTGTAAGCAGCATATAGATGGGTCTTGCTTTTTTTATGCATTCTATTTACTCTGTGTCTTGATTGGTGCATTCAGTCCATTTACATTTAGGGTGACTATTGAAAGATATGTACTTATTGCCATTGCAGGCTTTAGACTCATGGTTACGAAAGGTTCAAGGTTAACTTCTTTAGTACCTTTCTGTCTAACTTATCTTGCTTTCTGAGCTGTTATAAACACTGTCTGGTGATTATTTTTCTCCCTTCTTTTTCCTCTTCCTCCATTCTTTATGTTGGTTGATTTATTGTGTGCTCTTTTGTGTTTTCTTTAACTGCTTTTGTGGGTAGTTCATTTTATTTTTTGCCTTACTTAGTATTTGGTTGGTCTGCTTTCTTTGCTGTGATTTTATTTTCTCTGGTGACATCTATTTAGTCTTGGAAGTGCTCCCATCTAGAGCAGTCCCTCTAAAATACCCTGTAGAGGTGGTTTGTGGGAGGCAAATTACCTCAACTTTTGCTTGTGCGGGAACTGTTTAATCCCTCCTTCATATTTAAATGATAATCATGCTGGATACAGTATTCTTGGTTCAAGGCCCTTCCTTCTGTTTCATTGCATTAAATATATCATGCCATTCTTCTGGCCTGTAAGGTTTCTGTTGAGAAGTCTGATAGCCTGATGGGTTTTCCTTTGTAGGTGACCTTTTTCCTCTCTCTAGCTGCCTTTAAAATTCTGTCCTTGTCCTTAATTTCTGTCATTTTAATTATTATGTGTCTTTGTGTTGTCCTCCTTGGGTCCCTTCTGTTGGGAGTTCTGTGTACTTACTTCTGTGGTCTGATCGATTACTTCCTCCCCCAGTTTGGGGAAGTTTTCAGCAATTATTTCTTCAAATACACTTTCTATCCCTTTTTCTTTCTCTTCTTCTTCTGGTACCCCTATAATGTAGATATTGTTCCTTTTGGATTGGTCACACAGTTCTCTTAATATTGTTTCATTCCTGGAGATCCTTTTATCTCTCTGTGCATCAGCTTCTATGCATTCCTGTTCTCTGGTTTCTATTCGATCAATGGCCTCTTGCATCTTACCCATTCTGCTTATAAATCCTTCCAGAGATTGTTTAATTTCTGTAATCTCCCTCCGGACGTCATCCCTTAGCTCTTGCATATTTCTCTGCAGGCCCATCAGCATGGTTATGACCTTCATTTTGAATTCTTTTACAGGAAGATTGGTTAGGTCTACCTCCTTCTCAAGGATTGACTGTGATTTTAGTCTGTATCAAATTCTTCTGTGTTTTCATGGCGATAGAGATAGTTTATGGAGCTGGAGCGTGTGACGACTGGGAGAATGTCCTTCTTCCTAGTTTGCGGCCTTCCTCTCATGGGAGAACAGAGACCTCTAGCAGCTTGTGCTGAGCAGCTGCGCACAGATGGGGCTTCTGATTGTTGCCTGGCCGCTGTGGAGTTTAGCTCCGCGGTTGCTGTGGGCGTAGCCTGCCTCAGGCTGCTGCTCCAATTATGACAGAGCCGCATCAGAGGGGAAACAGCCGGGAGGCTGTTTATCTCCATGACAGGCCTCCGAGCAGTGCTGCTGTCCAGGGGGTTAGGGCGTCCAGAGTTCCCCAGGATTCCCAGCTGCTAGGCTAAGTGTACTGGGACGCTTCCATCCAGCTGTGGGGTCACTGTACCTTTAAGACTTTCAAAAAGCACTCGCTTTTCTTTGTCCCAGGGGCACTGGCTGCGGGGACCCGCTCAAAGGTCTTACTGTCCCGTTTCCCTAGTTTCCAGCACCCCACGCACGCACTGTGTTTCTGTACTCTGGTGCAGGTGGCTAGGACTGGCTATTTAGCAGTCCTGGGCTCCCTTTCCCTCCCCGCTCTGACTCCTCTCCTTCCTCCGGGAGCTGGGGTGAGGGGCGCTCAGGTCCCACCCGGCTGCAGCCTGTATTTTATGCCTTCGTGAGGCACTGGATTCTTTCAGGTGTGGATGTAGTCTGGCTGTTGTCCTGTGTCTTCTGGTCTCTCTTTTAGGAAGAGTTGTATTTGTTATATTTTCAAAAATATATATGGTTTTTGGAGATTTCACGCCACCATCTTGGATCCCTTCCTTTGCCCATTTTTTAATTGGGTTGTTTGGTTTTCTGCTACTCAGTTGTACGAGTCCCTAATTTTGTATATTAACCCCTTATTATATATGTGGTAAGAAGTACTATCTCCTATTTCATAGGTTGCCTTTCCATTTTGTTGATTATTTCCTTTGCTGAGCAGTCATTTTTTTAGCCTGATTTGGTTCCACCTGTGTACTTTTGCTTCTGTTGCCTTTGCTTTCACTGTCAAATCCCAAAGAGCATTGCCAGGACCGATGCGAAGGAGCTATGGCCTAGTGCTTTCCTCTGGGAATCCTACTCGAGTGTTTAATTCATTTTCAGTTGACTTTTTTGTATGACAGGGTCCAGTTTCATTCCTTTGCTTGCAGCAATGCAGTTTAACCAACATAATTTATTGAAGGGACTACTATCCTTTCCCCACTGTAAACTGTCAGCTCCTATGTTGAAAATAAATTGACTATATATGTGCGGCCTTATTTCTGGGCTCTCTGTTCTGTTCCAATGATCTATGTGGCTGTTCTTATGCCAATACTGGGCTGTTTTCATTACTCTGCGCTGTAGTATAGTTTGAAATAAGGAATTGTGATGCCTCCAGCTTTGTTCTTCTTTCCTAAGATGGCTATGGCTATTTCGGGTCTTTAGTGGTCTCACATGAATTTTAGGACTGTTTCTTTCTATTTCTGGGAAAAAATGCCACTAGAATTTTGTTACAAATTGTCCTGATTCTGTAGAATGGACATTTTAACAATATTAATTCTTCCAATCCATGAGCATGGAGTATCTTTCATTTATTTGTGTCTTCAATTTCTTTGACTAATGTCTTACACTGCTCAGTGTATGGATCATTCACCTCTTTAGTTCAATTTATTCCTGTGTTTTCTTTTTGATGCTACTATAAATGGGATTGTAGTCCATATTCTTTTTCTGATAGTTCAGTATGTTTAGAAATGCAATAGATTTTTGCATGCTGATTTTTGTATCCTGGAAATTTACTGAATTTGCTTTTTAATTCTAACAATTTCTTGATGGAGTCTTTAGGGTTTTCTTTTTCTTTTTTTTAAAAGATATTGTTGAAATACACTCCTATGAAGGTTTTACATGAAAAACAATATAGTTACTACATTAACCTGTATTATTGATTCCCCCCATGCCTCACTGCACACTGCAGTCACTGTCCATCAGTGTAGTAAGATGCCACAGAGTCATTACCTGTCTTCTCTATGCTACACTGTCTTCTGAATGAGCCCCAACACCATGTGTACTAATTATAATATCCCTCAATCCCCTTCTCCCTTCCTCCCCACCCACCCTCCTTCTCCCCCGCCCCCTCCCCTTTGGTAAGCACTAGTCCCTTCTTGGAGTCTCTGAGTCTGCTGCTGTTTTGTTTCTTCAGTTTTGCTTCATTGTTAAACTCCACAAATGAGGGAAATTAGGGTTTTCTATATTTAATATGTCATCACATATAGAGACAATTTAACTTTTCCCTTTCCAATCTGGATATCTTTTCTTTTTCTTGCCTAATTGCTCTGGCTAGGACTTTCAATACTAGGCTGAATTTAAAAAAACAACAAACTAATTTTAAACTCATTTTTAAATACAAAATTTACTCCATTCTTTTCCTACAAAGAACATAAACTGCTTGCATACACATTTAAAATTTAAGACTATTCGGATTACATTTAAGGAAACAGAAAATTCAGGTAGCTAAAAGAGCGAGTTTCTTAGAATCCTGCTTCCTACTGTCCTCATCCCTTGTAAATGCAGAATGCTATTTCTCACATGTGTCCCTGCATCTGAGGGTACCATTGGTTTATTCATGTTCATTTACCTTTCATGGGGTTGAAGATGCACTGCTGACTTCATGGAACTTTGTCTAGTAGGAATGTGGCTGTGTACATAAATAATTGAAATGAAGTATCACAGAGAGCAGTGTGGCTCATGACTGGGGTAATTGACACTGCCGGGAGGGAAATTTTCCCAACCACTTCAATTGCCCAGGCAACAGCTGCTTAAGTACCGAACAAAGAACACATCAGAAAGTGTTAGTAAGTAAGAACTGGCGGCCAATTGCATGTGCAAGACCATAGAAAATAGGAAAACTAAGGAAAACTAAAATTCTGTCTTAACTAGATGGATGATACTGTCAGTTACCAAGACAGTGACAGGTACAAAAGTAGGTTTGAGGAACAAACAGGTGAAATGACAGCATCAGAATGGAGTCGAGTGAAGGACAGAGTTTGTACTCAACCTGTGGACTTTTGCTACTATTTCAGAGCTCTTACCAACCTGGGCAGAAAAGACAACATTGACATTGAAAGAGTGGATGAATGAAAATAAACTTGAAAAGGAGAAAAGCACAATGGTACACAGAGAGGTCCATCTGGGAAGACAGGATGGAGGGAATGACAGTGCTATTAAGTTTAATCGAAAAGCAGTCCATTTGGTATAGGAATCAACAGCCCTAGGAAACACAGCAGACTCATGCTGGAGAACATAAGACAGCAATGGATGGGGACAAAGGTTCAAGAGAAGAACTATTTAGTCCCAAAGTATAAAATACTGTGAATAACATTAGCTCTTGTTGAAAACATACTATGTACAAGGCAGTGTCTTAGAACTTTATATACATATTTAATTTAATCCTCAGCAATATTATGAGGCAGGGACCCTTACTACCGGTATTTGCATAGGCAAAAGTGCACATTTGTTGCTGAAAGGGTCACATAGATGGTAACTGGAGATCTGGCCCGATTGATGAACCTTCCATTAAGCCTTCATATACATTATATTAGTTACATTCATAAGAATTATAAACAGCTTAATATTATATTGACTAGTTATAAAACTAACCCTACTGTTCGTACTAGCAAATCTAAGTATTTATTTGCAAAAACCATGTTTTTAGAGTCATGGCCAGGTACTATATATATAACACTTTTTTTTGATCTTTTGATATGATTACACATAGCAGAAGCATAACTGATTTTTGGCTGATTTGATGTAAAAAGGAAGTTTCAACCAAATTATTTGCATTGCCCACTGTAGGAGACACTAGTTCCATGTGGCCAGGATCCTCACTGAACCTAAAACACTTGATTATGTAACTGGCCTGTTGCTAGGCTACTGCATCCACACTCGTAGGCAATAAGCTGTTCTTGACTAAGTCACTATGTAAAGAGCTTGGCCTAGTGCTCTGCACGTAGGCAGAGATGACAGAGGATTACAGACCTGCAGACTGTTGAATGCAGATCTAACTCTAGCGCTCAACCTACTGCCGGGAGAACAAGCTGGCTAATAAACCCCTTTGCCCCAAGAATGTTCCACTATCATTTCTGTGGTCACACTGAATTCATAGTGAATTTGCCCAGGGCTGAAACCCATTGGCAAGACAATTGGCGTTAGCAGGCAGGGGTGCTTCAGTGTGATGCCCCTATGAATGCGGAGACAGTGGACTGTCCCCCAGTGGCTATGTGGTCTGAGGTGGCTTGCCTCCTACAGGGCTGGGTCCCACTCCAGGACTAGAGGCAGGTGGAGGTGATACCAAGGCAGTAAGGGTGGCCCTTGGTATACTAAGTAGGTCCTTTAAGAAACAGAGTGCCCATGAAGCAGCAGGGACTGTGGGATGTTGGCTGCTTCTCATAGTATTAAAAGGTCTATAGAAAAGAGAAGGACATACTCCTGAAAAGACCCAAGAAATGGCAGCAAAAAAATGCGAGCTATGAACTGCAATGGATTCGTTGAAAAGTGAAATGGCATTGATATGAAAGGAGGCAGCACAAGAACACTGGCTGCAAGGTGCTGTTGAGGAGGTAAAAAAGTTGTTGGTGACTGAAATGGCATCACTACAAGGTACTGTGGAACAGGTAAAGGCCTTGAAGGAAAAGGATGGACCCCTGCAAAATCCACAAGAATAGGCAGTGCAAGAATGTGAGCTGTGAGGTCCAGTGAAGGAGGTAAGATTCCTTACAGAACGAGACAGCAGCACTGACAGGTGCTCTGAGGAGGAAAAGGCCATAGAGGAAAAAGACATATTCCTGAGGGAAGCACAGTAGGAGGTGGTATGAGAACTCCAGCTTTGAAGCACTGAGGTGAAGGTAAGAGAGCTGTTGAAGACTTGAGGTAGCATTGCTGTGAGGCACTGTAGCAGAGCAGGCACTCAGGGGAGTGGAGAAAAAAGTTGCCATCAGCCCCAAAAATGGAGGAGCTGGGGAAGTATGAAGGGGTGGTGAGAGGGCACGGACCCCTCCTCTACTGAAAGCATGCCCAGTGGTTGTAAAGAAAATAAAGACCCAGAAGCCCAAGGGTTCCCCAAGGAGCACAGCTCCCTCCCCAGATTGTGGAGCACTCTATGCTCTGCCCCTATATATAGTCAGGCTGAGCTGGTCTATTTGGGCTCCCAGTTTAGGCAGAAGCCCTCAGAGTCAGTATCAGCTTGGCTCCTGCATCTGTGGGACTTAGGGGTGGATGGAATTGTTCTGTCAGGATCAGAGATGGGGAAGCTGGCTTCCCAGACAGTTCAGCCTGCCTTGAGGCAGTGGTTACAAAGTGCACCCCAGGAAATAACTCCCTCCTCGATTGGCTTATTATGGCTGCACTTCATGCTGTGCGGCCCCAATCAGGGTGATCTACCATCCTCCCTAGCTAGATGGCAGACGTATGCTGGGCTCCAATGAAGTGTTAAGGGAGCTAGGCATAAAAATGCAATCTATAGTCCAGAGAATGATGGCCCAGATCAGGAGCCTTTCACTGCAGGAATGAGAAATACAGTGCTTCAAACAGCTCCCACATCCCTCTTTGGGTCTCTAGTGGCCATTCTTGATCCTCACTTAGGGCATCCCATAAGCAAAGTTACATGTACAGCAGCAGACTTAGGAGAGGCTGAAGAAATGAAAACATGGAAAGAAATAAAGTCTGCTACTAACAAGAAGAATATGAAGGGCCCCACGAAGGTTACAAGGACTCAGATGTGGGTTGATTTAATACAGGCAGGAGCAGATGGAAGGAAATTAGATGAGAAGTCTAACAGAATCCTACTAGAGCTATGGGAACATGGCAACAACTGAAACCAGAGCAGCAGTTTCAGCCACTGAGAACAAAGAGGCAGAGTTCAGAGGTAGAACCACAAGTCCGGCCTGTGTGTTTGCACAAGACTTCCTCTGGAGAATGACCCAACCTCACTCGAACCCACAGAGAAAGATGATTGGGGAACATGGTTCGACTGAGGGGAAGGTCGAGGTACCTGCCCTGAGGGACCAGGGGGGAACCAGAGGCCACATGTTGAAATATCTATCCATTGGTCCCCAGTGGACATGCGTGTTCTGGCTCTGGTAGACAGAGGGGCTGAATGTTCACTGATTTATGGTAACCCTGAGAGCTTTCCTGGGAGCCCCACTATCACAGATGGATACTGGGGTAAGGCTATCAGAGTGAAATGAGACCAAATCCCCTTGAGAACAGGGAGTCTACCCCCAAAGGAGTATACTGTGTATCTCTCTCCCATCCCTGGGTATATTTGTGGGACTGATATCCGTCAGGGTCTATGTGGCAGATGAATGCAGGTGAGTTCAGACTGAGAATACGTGTCATGAAGGCAGTTCTGAGGGGACATGCTAGGCTTTGCCTGTGCCTCTGTGTGGGTGACTAATACCAAACAATATAAATTGTATGGAGGGAATAAAGATATTGGAGAAGCACTCCAGGAACTGGAAAAGGTGGCTATTATAAAGTCCACCCATAGTCCTTTCAATTTCCCAGTGCATCCAGTAAAAAAAGCAGGATGGCTCCTGGTGTATGACAGTGAATTACAGAGAAATGAAAAAAGTCATATCCCCTATGCATGCTGCTGTCCCTTCAATTACAGACCTGACGGATACTCTCAGCCACAAACTAAACATACCATTATGTGGTAGATCTTGCTAATGCCTTTTTTCCCATTGACACTGAACAGGAAAGTCAGGAACAGTTTGCCTTCATGTGGGAAGGACGGCAATGGACATTCACCATCTTAGTTACATGGGAGAAGCCACCAACCGTGCAGCTGTACCATTATATTGACGATGTCATGCTCACATCTGATTCTCTTTCAGATCTAGGAGGTGCAGCACCTAGACTGCTGCTGCAACATCTACAGGAGAAAGGATGGGCTGTGAACAGTACCAAGTTTCATGGACCTGGTTTGTCATTCAAATTCTTGAGGGTCATCTGGTCAGGTTAAGACTAAAGTTATATCAGAAGCAGTCATAGATCAAGTCTAGGCATTTCCTACCCCTTACAAGTGTAGCATTGTTACAGGGGTTTTTGGTCTTCCAGGCTACTGGAGAATGTTTATCCTGCACTTGGCACAAATTCTGAAGCCCTTATACTGGTTGATATGAAAGGGCATCAGGTGGGACTGGGTGAGACATGTGCATCTGCCTTTACTACAGCAAAACGGGCAGTCAAGGCCGTGTAGGCCTTGAGTGTGATAGACCCATCAAGGCCCTGTGCGCTGGATGTTCATGTGACTGAAGACTATTATGGTTGGGGTCTCTGGCTGTGGCTTGAATGAACTCGCCAACCTATTGGATTCTGGTCACAACTCGGGAAAGGGGCAAAAGTACGATACACTTTGATAGAAAAACAACTGGCTGCTGTGTATCATGCCTTGCTGGCTACAGAAACCATCACTGGAATAGCCCTGGTAAAGGTAATAACCACCTACCCCATCTTGGAGTGGGTACGAGACTGGACCCAAAAGCCAAGGAGTAGTGTGGCACAAACACCCACACTGGTCAAGGGGAGTGTTTACCTACAGTAGTGTAGTGCCCTCTCTAGTGACCCCATGAGTGAAGAACTCCAACACTTATTGTTAAAATCTGGACTGAAGTCAGATACCAACAGTCTGCAGGGATGGCCAGTCCACTTATGGACCGTGCTACGGCATTTGAACAAGAAACCCCAAAAGGGAGCCCTGAGCCCCACAGACATGTTAACACATATTGCTGCCTCCCCTATACAACCACAAATACAAACCAAGGAAGAATCACTGAAGCCGAGGTTCGGCCACCAGAGTAATATCTGGCTGCCAGCACCAACTACACTAAGCCCTGGAGACTCCATTGAGTGGATGTGGCCTTGGACCTTTCAACACATGGATCAATGATGGCTGGCTATCCAAGCACCTTGGAGACAAGGGCTGGAATCTGGCCTCCTGTGTATTCCTGGAGTAACATCAGAGTGGCCCCCAAAGATCACAGCAGTATATCCTGAACAGCCAGCCAGAATGTAGGAGCATCTTACTGGTGAGTTTTGTTTATCATTATGGCCAGGGCATGCACCTCCAGTAGCACTGTATATAGGCCCTTCAGTAAACCCCACAGGGAGAGGAGTAAAAGTATGGTATACTAGACCTGGATGGTATTCCTTTCCTAGTACAGACCTATCACAGGACTGCTTTCTTGCAAGCATCCTACCTGATGGACAAGATTTGCCTATGTTGGTGTCATTAAAACATGTGTCTTATTGCCCCTTATTGGGAACCTCCTCGGGCTTGAGGATTATTATCATTTTTGTTACCTGTATCAAAATTTTGTTGTATGTTAGTTTTTGTTATCCTCTGCTGCTGTTGTGGAATCTGGTTACATTGCTCCAGTTTTCTTGCACAGAGACCATTGCAGAAGATTGAGAGCATGTAGATTGTGAGGTGAAAATCCTGCAGGGGTGGAGTGTGGGGAAAGCCAGGGTTCCTATGGCCAGGATCCTCACTGAACTTAAACCACTTGATGATGTAACTGTCCTGTTGCTAGGCTACTGTTTTCACATCCGTAGGCAGTAAGCTATTATTGACTGAGTCACTATATAAAGAGCTGGCCCAGTGCTTTGGGTGGAGACAGAGATGGAGGATTACAGACTTGCAGACTGTTGGATGCAGATGTAACTCCAGTGCTTGACTTACTGCAGGGAGAACAAACCCGGTAATAAACACTTTTTCCCCAAGAATGTTCTACTGTCTTTTTTTTTTTTCTCTCAGAATCATCTGGGAACCTTTTGAATGCCACATACTTGAATGCCAATTCAAGAACAACTTTCTTTTTATTAAGGTATCACTGATATACAATCTTATGCTCAGGTTTCACATGAGCGACATTGTGGTTACTACATTCCCCCTATTATCAAGTCCCCACCACATACCCCATTATAGTCACTGTCCATCAGCATAGTTAGATGCTACAGAGTCACTACTTGTCTTCTCTGTGCTATACTTCCTTCCCTGTGCCATCCCCTGTATTGTGTGTGCTAATCATAATTACTGTCATTTCTTATGGATTCACTGAATCCATAGTGAACTTGCCTGGGGCTGAAACCCATTGGCAAGACACTATGATACACTTGAAATGTGGCTACTATGACTGGGGTATTAATTTAAAATTTGATTTAAGTAAATTTACATAGCCACATGTGGCTACTGGCTAAGATACTGAATAGTGTAGCTCTTGAACAATGGTTCTCAACCACGGATGCAAAATAAAACCACCTAGAAGAACTTTTAAAATCCTAAAGCCTATATACCAAAGGCTATGAAAAAAAAAAGTCTGTAGAAATGGAGCCTAGACATTATTTGTTTTAAACTTGGGTGGTTTTAAAATAAAGCCAAAATCAAAAACTACTGCTCTGCAGAAGTGCTTCTTAAACTTGTGTGTGCATAGAAATCAGCAGGGGAACCTCTTAACAGAGACTTTGATTTGCCTATGCCTGGAGTAAGGCAATTCTAGCGAGCTCCCAGGAGATGCTGAAGCTGTTGATACAAGGCTCTAGAACTAATTTAACTGAAATTAATCTAGTAATTCCACTGAAATGAAATCTATAGACATTATGCCATAAAGTATAGTGCTCCCCTATATATGGTATTTAAGACTTATACCTTATTAGATATATAGTTTAACAAATCCAGGTTGTTAACATGTAGAATTTAAAAGCATTTAAGAACATTAAAGAGCAAAAGAACAATAAAGTTTTATCTACATGACACTTTAAAGATCAAATCACTTTTTCAACAAGAAATCATAATATTCTTTTTCATTGTAGTACTAATACTTGGTGTTTTTGTTGAATGTATTTTTTAGTGTAGCTACGATTCGGTGTCTTCATCATCTTTCCAGAAAGTTAGTGCTACTATCCTAACATTACTAATATAGTAAATTCAAGTGCCCTCTTACTGGAGGATTTCACTAACTCTCTAATTTTGTATAGAAGGAAAATACCTCTTGCTAAGTCTCACTCTTTCAGAGAGAAATTCTAGGTGGGATTTAGAGGACATTACTGCTATTTCTCATTTTATGTTAACTTCTCCTATGGGAAATCTTATGATGGTGCTGGTGGTTGTTCAAAGCTATTTTTAGATACTCCCTACCCGCCTGACATCTTAAAAGAGTTGCTTATTCATGTGTCACCTTGTGCTTTAGATGCCAGCTGAGGAATTAACACTGTATTAGCCAGCAGCAAATCACTGCCTGCAATCAGCTCTGGAAGGAACTGCAGGAAAAACTGCCACCAGGACCTGAAGGGGAGCTCAGCAAGGAAGGAATGAGAGAGCTGGAAAACCATTTCTTCAGAGGCACAGGTGCACGGTGGCCCTTGTAAAAGCACTAGCAAAGCACCCGTGCACATGTGTGTGCATGCGCACTTGGTTGTGCATGCAAGTACCAAGGAGATGATTTTTGAATCCTAAATGGTTTAACAAATCTAGCAGATCAAAGAAGAGAACAGTAACTGTCCAAACAATGTTGCCTTTAGTCATCAAATTCTACTTCTTTACATATGGCTTTATCATCTTTGGCCCATATTATCAAAATGTTTTCCTATTCTGAATCATTGTGCCTCTCAATTTCTACACATTTGCTCCTGTATTTAGCTCATCAGCCAAAAGCCTATTTTAGGGGTTACATACCTAAATGACTCCAGAGATTAGGCAGGAACCCTAAAAAGGTGAAGCAGACTAAACGAGGAAGGGGATTCAGAGGAGTTGGGGATCAACCAGTCTCTAAAGAGAAAAGAGGAGCACAGAACTGATTGGAAGGGCTGGGAGACCTCCTTCACTGCTTAATTCTGAGAACATAAGCAGCCAGGCTGGGAAACAGAGCTGCTGAGAAATCTTTTCAGCTATGACTGGTTTTTCCATTTCTTCTAGTCAAAATTAGAAGTGAGTAAACACTTGGGATTGAATTCAACCTTCTCTGCACACTACTAATGCCCTTTCCACCAACTGCCCTAGGCTCCCAGGGAGTCTTTATAAGATTCTTGTTACTTAAAGGGACTTTGCCCTTTCTTTCTCTCTGAATCTTTCAAGATTAATTTCAAAGATAATAAAACCATTTAAAATATGATTACAACAGCCAATGATTAAAGCCAAACAGAATTTTAATAAGGAAATTATCCCTTGAAACATGACCACGTGGTAAAATTAAACCTGTAAAACTAACCTAAAAACATGCCAGTTTGAACTTGGTGTCCACCTTTCTACCTGTTTTGTTTTGTTTTTCATGTCTTACAAATATGAGGAGTTGTAGAATGGCCAAGTGAAGGATTGTTTTTAAGAAAACAAGATAAGAGAACAGCGCAGAGGCAGACAGTACAAAGAAATACATGCCACTAAACAAGACTGGACTGCAATTACATGGAGCCCAATTAAAGAAGGGAGAAGACGCTCTTTCACTGAGAAAAAAGGGGACTTTTCAAGATAAAGGTTTTAAAAACACCTGAAAAAAATGCCAGCAAAATCCCACACCAACTATGATTCAGTCAGGCATTAAGCAAAAATTTTAATGGTTTCATGGAATCATATGAATTACTGTTATTATCTGGTACTGTTTTAAACACTCTTTATATAACTTCTATAAACATTCACACGTGAAAATATGACTGTCCTATGCAAAGAGTATCAGATAAATATCACAGGATACTGAAAATTTCTTCTTTAATGTCATAATTCAATCAGTACAGTACTATAGTTAGAGCAAAGTTCAAGGGAGTAGACATTTATGCACTTCATGGTAGCAAACATTAATAAATAGTCCTGGCATAATTGGTTAGTTGTATGGAACTGTTAAGTTCCTAGTTTATAACACATAACAGAATAATTCCCATGGATTGAAGAAATTAATTAGAATTTTAAAAACAAATGACACTGAAGACTTCTAAGTGTTCCACCTAAAGAATGACCTCGGAAATCCTGAAAGGCCTACCATAACCCATAAGTGGTATGTAAAGGGAAATAACTATTCAGTAAAACATCGCAACACAGGACAAATGACTGCTGGTATAAAAGGAGCTCTTTAAAACCAATAAAAAAAAAATCCTGATACCCAATACAAAAATGCAAAGGATGATCATAAAAGAAGAAATGGTGTGAAAAAAAATTGCTGCCACTCATCACATGTATTAAAGCAGAAAAGTCGTTCCATTTTTGCCTACTAAAGTGGAAAAGTGTCAGCTTGTAATAGTGGTAATTTTTCCATTTCTGAAATTAGAAAAGTGTTTTTATGAACAAAAATTATTAAAATGAACACCGATAGATTTTATTAATATACTAAAAAGAACACTGGAACTGTTAACAAGAAAGTTGGGTTTTAATCAAGTGCTGAATGACAAGTTTTGTGACTTCAGCAAGTCACTCTTCCTCTCTAGCTGATAAATCTTAGTTACTGTCCAAGACCATGTGGATGTGGATCTTTTAACTCATCACTCTTCTTTTATTAGAATGCTCATAATCACAGACATTAATTTTAGCAGTGTTTTAGAAAAACATATCCTAATATGTGGTCTATGGATCTGAATTGCCTCACATGGGGTGCTTATTAAGTATGCAAATTGACAGGTCTACTACTGGATCAAATTATCTGAGATAGGCCCAGGGATCTGAGCTTTTAACAACCTTCCCTCATGATGGTTCACTCTAACACCAAAATATGCAGTGTTAAAGAGGGACCAAATTCTGAAATTTTACACAGAACTCTTCCAAGAATAACATACTCTGTTTTGGGGTTCTTTTTCTATGCCGTTCTTGCCTGTATCTTCTTCTGAATTCAATTAACTTTCTGAATTTGCATAATTTTTGAAAAGGTAAAAGTTTGATTCTAGGTAATGTTCATTGAAAATAAGGTCATCTGGCCTGTCACCCCCTTTCTGCAGAGAAAAGGGTTTCAAACATCTATATTTTTCTTTTCCTTTTGATGGACAAACTTTAACATGTTTGATAACAACAGATGGCCTGATTTGGTATCCTTTCAGAATTTTATGTCACAACTCTGTGAATTTTTTTCATAAAGCACTTTAAACAATTATTCATAATCTACCCTGTAAAAATTTTCAACCTAGAAATAAACTGAAAATCTATTAAGACTGAAAGATAACCCATTTGCAGATATGGCAGTAAGGCATCTATCTAACTTACCCTCTGGAAACAACCCCAAAATCAAGAACATTTACTCATTCAGAAAATGGGGTCACCAAATAAAGACACCAAACCTTCAGTAAATTCTTTAAAACAAAGCCTTCATCAGGCTTCAATAAAAGATGCATTATTCTATACAAATGGTGGTAATTGCTTTAAAACATCCACACTACAGTACAAATATTTAGTAAAGTAAAACAAAGGTAAGTGGCTTTGCATATTAAGAGTGTGCCTTCCACCATATTGCTCATTTTTCTACCAGCAGGAAAGGTCTAACACATCCAGCCTCATCGCTGACTCCCAACAACAACCAGTACTTGCTACCTACACCTCAACATATATCATTTTCATCTTAACAAGATCTGATAACCCTCAGACTAATCATGGAATTAGAAACATAATCATCAACACAGATACAGGGTACAAATTTCCTGGACTTTTGGTTACTAAACAAATATGCAAGAAAACATAGGATAAGCTTCCAATGATAATTTAATTGTCATATTGAGTAGCTTTGTTTTTTCAAAGCTTATCCAATAAACAAACAGCCACAAAGTGGACAAGGAAAACTGGAAATGCATAAAAACCTACCTGATAATCTTCTAGCCCTGAAATGTTGTATTTAAGGAATAACAGAGGCTATAGCCAGACTAAGAGGGGAGGTGTAAAGGAGGTGAGGGTGGTATTACTGCATTCCTAATAAATCTGTTAAAAAAAAAATGAAAACTTTTCTTCTTTTCCTTACAACTCTTTGCTATGTGATGTTCTCTTCTATTTTTCCAAAGTAAATTCTGAATAGAATCAGGTAGCAGATCAAAAATCAACAGACTCAGCAGACAAAGATTACCACTATGTTATATAATGGAAAGTATAATGACAAGCCTGGATCAATTCAAACAGTGACTCCATCAGTTATCAGTTCTATGACCTACAGAGTTCCCTAAGAGACTTTCAGTCTTTTAAAGTTTTTGTGCCATAAAAACAGGAGAAGTCTTCAATTTTTCAGCGAGTAGGGACAAGTAATCAGAGATATGCAATAAAGGGGAGTATATCTTATGATATCAAGCTTGAGAACTAGCAAGCCCTCTAACAAATGGCTAGAGTTGTAAAGCCTGAATGACCATGCTTATTTAAAAAATGGCTGTAAATGAACATACATTCAGACATATACAAAAACATACAGCTTACATAAATTTAAAAACAAAACATATTACTCATTCTAGGGTTTTTATGTATACAAGCTTTTCCATTTTTTTTTACCCTCTACATCAGTAACTGATGTATCAATATTAACTTTTTCTCAGTATACACAAAATCCTCCCCTCCCTCCCACATTAGTAACCACTAGTCACTTCTCAGTGTCTATGAGTCTAATGCTGTTTTATTCCTTGAGCTTTTTGCTTTGTTTTTATATTTCACAGCTAAGTGGAATCATATGGTATTTGTCTTTCTCCATCTGGCTTATTTCACTGAGCATAATAACCTCTAGATCCATCCATGTTGTTGCAAATGGTAGCATTTCTTTTCTTTCTATGGCTGAAGAATATTCCATTGTGTATATGTACCACATCTTCTCTATCCATTCCTCTATTAATGAACATGCAGGTTGCTTTCACATCTTGCCTAATACAAACAACACAGTGAAAAGCATAGGGGTGCATATACCTTTTCGAATCAGGGATTTTGTTTTCTTTGGGTAAATTCCTAGGAGTAGAATTTCTGAGTCAAATGGCATTTCTATTTTTAGTTTTTTAAGGAACCTCCATACTGCTTTACACAGAGGTTGAACCAGTTCGCAGTCCCATCGACAGTGCAGGAAGGTTCCTATTTCTCTTCATCCTTGCCAGCATTTGTTGTCTTTTGGATCATGGCCATTCTAACTGGTGTGAGGTGATCATATTTGAAGCATCTTTTCATATGCCTCTTGGCCATTGTTATTTTCTCCTGGAAGTGGCTGTTCAGGTCCTCTGCCCATTTTCTAATCGGGTAACTGTTTTTTGGGTATTGAGGCGTAGGAGTTATTTATGTATTTTGGATATTCACCCCTTCTCAGATGAGTCATTTGCAAATATATTCTCCCATACTGTAGGTACTGTAGGATGCCTTTTTGTTCTGCTGATGGTGCCTTTTGCTGTACAGAAACTTTTTAGTTTGATGTAGTCACACTTTTGTTTTCCTTGCCTGAAGAGATGTGTTAAGGAAAAAAACTACTCACATTATATTCAAGACATTTTTGCCTATGTTTTCTTCTAAATTTTTGTGGTTTTGTGACTTACATTCAGTATTTGAACTACTTTGAGTTTACTTTTGGGTATGAAGTGAGACAATAATCCAATTACACTCTCTTGCATGTAGCTGTCCAGTTTTGCAAACAACAGTTGTTGAAGAGGCTGTCTTTTTCCCTGTTGTACATTCATAGCTCCTTTATCACACATTAATTGACAGCAGATGCATGAGTTTATCTGGGCTCTCTGTTTTGTTCCATTGATCTATGGATCTCCTTTTCTGCCAGTACCAAAATTGCTTTGTTTACTGTAGCTTTGTAGTGGAATTTCAAGTCAGGGAGTGTAATCCCTCCAGCTTTGTTCCTCCCTCAGCATTGCTTTGGCTATTTGGGGTCTTTTCTGGTTCCATGTGAATTTTAGAGCTACTAGATCCAGTTCATTTAAGAATGCTATTGGTAGCCAGAGAGGTGCTCAAGATGGAGGCGTGAGTAGGGCAGCAGAAATCTCCTCCCAAAACCATATATGTTTTGATAATACAGCAAATAAAACTATTCCTAAAAGAGAGACCAGAAGATACAGTACAACAACCAGGATACATCTTTATCTGCGAGAACTCAGCATCTCACAAAAATGGTATCATACAAAGCTGGGACCCAGTGGGTCCCATGCACTCCCCCCAAGCCACCTCACTGGGGGGAGGCAAAGAATCAGAGTGGGGAGGGAGTGGTAGCATAGGACTGCTAAATAACCAGCTCTAGTAATCTGCACCAGGAGAAAAGAAACACATTGCATGGTGTACTGGATATTAAAGAAATGGAAAAGTCAAATCTGAGACTGACACTGCGAGGAGGTTCCCACAGCTGGCTCCCCTGGGACAAAAGAAAAGTGGGCACTTTAAAAGTCTTAGAGGGGAAGGGTTTAACAGGTGGACAAAGTAGTCCTGGCACACTAAGCCCAGCACGATGGGAATCTTACAGGAACTTCAGGACCCTAACACCCTGGGTGGCAACGCAGCTCCAAAGGCCTTCACGTCCATAAGCCGGCTGCCGTTGATTCCCACCTACCAGTACTGCAAGCAAACTGGATGACCCGCCATTGCTGAGGACCAGCCAGGTAACAACATCTCTGCCCACAACAAGCACACAGAGGCTTCTCCCAGCACATAGCTAACCAGGTCAGACCCAGATACTGCTGCTAGGACACAGCTGCTCAGCACAAAGAAAGCCGGCGCAAAGTCCGGAAGGCAGGAAGGGGCGCCATTCTCGCAGGAGAACACAAGCTGTGTGCCTGAGACTCCTGGCAGTGCCTTAGCCCAGCCCAAGGACCGCCCAGCCTACAGTAGCTCAGGGAATTGACCCAGAGACAGCTCCCTGTGTGTGGGTAACCGGCACAGGCAGCAGAGAAGGGCAAGGTGACAAGCAAGCAGGAAGAGACGTTGTTCTCCCAGCTGACAAATGTGCCACTTGCCGGCAATCACATCTATAGGGATGAAATGGCAGAAGAACCTGGTCCAGTCAAAAATCACTCAAACAACCCCAGAGAGAGGGCCTGGTGAGATAGATATGACAAATCTTCCTGAAAAACAATTCAACATAAAAGTCATAACCATGCTGATGGACCTGCAGAGAAATATGCAAGAGCTAAGGATGAAGTGTGGAGGGAGATAACAGAAATGAAACAATCAATAGGACTTAAAAGCAGACTGCACGAGATGCAAGAGACTGTTAATGGAACAGAAATAACAGAACAGGAACACAAAGAAGTTGAGGTCCAGAGAGAGATAAAAGGATCTCTAGGAATGAAAGAATATTAAAAGAACTGTGTGACCAATCCAAACAAAACAGTATTTGCATTATAGGGGTACCAGAAGAAGAGAGAGAAAAGGGGATAGAAAGTGTCTTTGGAGAAATAATTGCTGAAAACTTCCCCAAGCTGGGGAAGAAAATAGTCTCTCAGGCCATGGAAGCCCACAGATCACCCAACACAAGAGACCCAAGGAGGACAACACCAAACATATAATAATTAAAATGGCAAAGATCAAAGACAAGGACCGAGTATTAAAGGCAGCCAGAGAGAGAAAAAAGATCACCTACAAATGAAAATCCATGAGGCTATCATCAGACTTCTCAACACAAACCCTACAGGCCTGAAGAGAATAGCATGATATAGTTAATTCAATGAAACAGAAGCGCCTTGAACCAATAATACTGTATCCAGCAAGATTATCATTTAAATTTAAAGGAGGGATTAAACAATTTCCAGATAAGCAAAAGTTGAGGGAATTTGCCTGCCTAAAAAAGCAACTCTAGAGGGTATTTTAAAGGGACTGCTCTAGATGGAAGTATTCCTAAGGCTAAACAGATGTCACCAGAGAAAATTAAATCACAGCAAAGAAATCAGACCAACCACATACTAAGTAAAGGCAAAAAATAAAATGAGCTATCCATAAAAGCAGTCAAGGGAAATACAAAAAGAGTACAGAATAAAACAACCAACATACATAGAGTGGAAGAGGACAAATAAGAAGGGAGAGAAATAAAGAATCATCAGACTGTGTTTATAATAGCGTAATAAGTGAGTTCAAGTTAGACGGACAGGTAGTAAAGAAGCTAACCTCAAACCTTTGGTAACCACAACTCCAACGTCGCCAATGGCAATAAGTACACGTCTATTGATAATTACCTTAAATGTAAATGGACTTAATGCACCAATCAAAAGACACAGAGCAGCAGAGTGGATAAAAAAAGCAAGATCCACCTATATGCTGCCTACAACAGACTCACCTAAAACAAAGAAATACACAGACTACAAGTGACAGGAGAAAAAAGCAGGTGTTGCACTACTTGTATCAGACAAAACAGCAATCCTGAGATGGAATAATAAAAGGGGGAGAGGGGAGATCTGGCTTCCCAACTTCAAGCTCTACTACAAAGCCACAGTAATCAAGACAATTTGGTACTGGCACAAGAACAGACCCATAGACCAGTGGAACAGACTAGAGAACCCAGATATAAACTGAAGCATATATGGTCAATTAATATACAATAAAGGAGCCATGGACATACAATGGGGAAATGACAGCCTCTTCAACAACTGGTGTTGGTAAAACGGGACAGCTACATACAAGAGAATGAAACTGGATTACTGTCTAACTCCATACACAAAAGTAAACTCAAAATGGATCAAAGACCTGAATGTAAATCATGAAACCATAAAACTCTTAGAAAAAAACATAGGCAAAAATCTGTTGAATATAAACATGAGCAACTTTTTCCTGAACACATCTCCTTGGGCAAGGGAAATATAATCAAAAGTTAACAAATGGGATTACATCATGCTAAAAAGCTTCTGTACAGCAAAGGACACTATCAGCAGAATAAAAAGGCATCCTACAGTATGGGAAAATATATTTGTAAATAACACATCTGACAAAGGGTTAACATCCAAAATATATAAAGAACTGAGACACCTCAACACCCACAAAGCAAATAACCTGATTAAAAAATGGGCGAAGGATATTGACAGACAATTCTCCAAAGAAGAAATTCAGATGGCCAACAGGCACATGAAAAGGTGCTCCTTATCGCTAGTTACCAGGGAATGGCAAATTAAAACCACAATGAGATATCACCTCACACCAGTTACAATGGCCAACACAGAAAAGAATAGAAACAACAAATGCTGATGAGGATGCAGAGAAACAGGAACCGTCCTACACTGCTGGTGGGAATGCAAACTACTTCAACCATTGTTGAAAGCAGTATGGAGGGTCCTCAAAAAACTAAAAATAGAAATGCCATTTGACCCAGGAATTCCACTCCAAGGCATTTGCCCTAAGAATGCGGGAACCCAGTTTGTGAAAGACATAAGCACCCCTATGTTTACAATAGCCAAGAAATGGAAGCAACCTCAGTGTCCATCAGTAGATGAATGGATAAACAAGAGGTGGTACATATACACAATGGAATATTATTCAGGTATGAGAAGCAAACAATTCCTACCATTTGCAACAACATGGATGGAGCTAGAGGGTATTATGCTCAATGAAATAAGCCAGGCAGAAAAAGACAAGTATCAAATGATTTCACTCATCTGTGGAGTATAAGAAGAAAGCAAAAACTGAAGGAACAAAAACAGCAGCCGACTCAAAGAAACCAAGAATAGACTAACAGTTACCAAAGGAAATGGAACTGGGGGAGGATGGGTGGGAAGGGAGGGACAAGGGGGAAAGGGGACATTACAATTAGTACACATAACATAGGGGGTAGGGGACACGGGGAAGGCAGTAAAACACAGAGAAGTAGTGATTCTATAGCGCATCTTACTTCGCTGATGGACAGTGACTGTAATGGGGTATGTGGTAGGAACCTGATAATGGGGGTAGTCTAGTAACCATAATGTTGCTCATGTAATTGTACATTAATGATACCAAAATAAAACAGAAAGAAAGAACAAATCAAAAACTGAAGGAAGAAAACAGCAGACCCACAGAACCCAAGAATGGACCAACAGTCACCAAAGGGAAAGGGACCGGGGGATAAGGAGGGGGAGGGAGAAGGGGAATAAGGGGCATTATGATTAGCACACATAATGGGTTGGGGGCACGGGGAAGGCAGTATAGCACAGAGAAGACAAATAGTGACTCTAGCATCTTACTATGCTGAAGTACAGTGACTGTACTGGGGTATGTGCTGGGACTTGATAATGGGGGGAATCTAGTAACCACAATGTTGCTCATGTAATTGTATATTAATGATAAGAAAATAAAAAATAAATAAATGTCATAGTACTCAAAAGAGAATTACAATTTACTTCTCATTATGAACTATTTTTCAGTTCACCAGACTGATCAAAATAAACTCAGTATTACTAACCTGAAGTATCTGATGAGGAGGGGAACGGTTTCCCCACTGAACTTGATGATTAGGGATACTCTATTGCTTTAGGTTCTGGGCACAGCTTGTTTACAATAAATGCAAGATAGCAGGCTCTTTTTAGAAGCCAGACTGTTTTTAACACATCATCTGGGGTATTTTTTTTCTCATTATTTTGCTTCCACGTTTAACTTCACAATCCATGGTAAAATTATGCATGTTTTATTCAGCTTGATAAAGAAAAAAAATCAGGCCCAAAATGTCAACCTTTCTGTTCATATCAAGGTTTTCATAATAAAATACTGGGTGAAAATATTCCAGGATCAAAAAATATTCTCATAACCCTTATAACAACTAGTCTTATTTCTATTACCCATAAAGTAAATATTGTCTTTTTATTCTATTAAATTACAGTAAGCACATCCATCTTTCAAATTCATGGTCTATGAACACTGGTTAACATCAATACATTTTTGTTTTCATTTGTAGAAACTTTAGATGACTTGCATAACCCCTAGAAATTATTCACCTTGTACTGATGTTTGACAAACTTTAAAGTCTTTCTTTAACCTATACTATTTAGGTATTTTTATTGATAGTGAAGTATGGCATGAGGAAAAAAGACACCTTGAAATGTCAAAACAGCAAAAACGATGTCTTATAAAAGCAGGAACTCCCATTTACTAAATAGCCAAAATAATCTATCACTTGGAAAGAGGTGGGATAGTAATAAAGGAAGAAGAGAAAACTGACAAAAAGTAACAAAGAGAAAGAGAATAAATGTGAATTTCCAGATGCTCAATGACTAGGAAAGGAAAAAACTCTCAGGATTAAATACACACTCAAAAAGCGTAGTTGTGCAAATACAGGGTGAGTTCAGTTACAATAAGCTGGAATTTAAAATAAGAGACTTAAGTAACAGCAAGTAGATGAAAGGGGCCCCTTTAACATTTGCTCCTGGAGTCCAGCAACTCTCAGCAGTTGGCTGGAGACTAAGCTGGATGATCCTGTGGTGCTCCAACAAAGGGACGAAACAAACTCGAGTCCCCAGGGCCCCCTCCCGACAACGCGTGAAACAATTTGATAAATGATTGCTGTGTCAGGGGAAGAAGAGATGGAGACGTCTGGGAGCAGAGGGGGGAATGTATCTAATTTAGAAGGCCAAGGGACGCAGAATGGCAGACAGCAACCAGACCACCTTATAATACAAACATTCAACCATAGAACTAGAAGCAAACACCACAAAGCCCCACAGGATCTCTAAGAACTGAAGTCATTAGAGTAAAATGAGAGACTGCTCACAGTGTGGTTCCCCACCAAATCACCAGGAATTTAGGGGAAGAGTTTTACCTTTCATAACCCATTTTTTAGTCTTAAACCCAAGCTTAAAAAAGCATTGCTCTCACGTTACTTCATTTGAGGATGGCATGAAATATAAACTCCATTCTCCCCCCTCCAGCCCATGCCTAAAGGTTACTGATTCAGAACTGAAAGCCAGAAGCATAAGGGCCCAAAGATTAGCTCAATCCAAGCAAATATTATCCTAAAACAAAAAACAGGAGTTTGATTTCTGGGGGCCCAAAACTTGAATTCTCCTCATTCCCCTTCCCTGGAGTGTGTGCACAGCTATTTCTACAACCTCTTCCTTATTGATATTGGCCCCATAGGAATTCCTGTGTGGGGAAAACTCACTGGGGACAAACTCGGTCAATACTGAGAAGTGGGCTTAGAAGGAATGTCAATTTAAGAAAAGGGTTGTCGGAATCAGCAGCTATACAAATAACAGGTTTTTAACAATCAGTTACCCAAAGAGTAATTAACTCAAAGGGACATTAATTATTCAAAAGGGACATAGCTTACAAAACATTTGATGAAAGACCATTAAGTAAGTTGACTAAAATACACATCAAAGGTAGGAGCAAACAAGCAGCGTGTAGAGAATTCTTTACTGCTCAAGTCTTATTTAGGCCACCCCAAGTTCTTACATGATGAACTAGAAATAGGCAATGTACACTGCACAAAACTTTATCTAAAGGCTGAATTCAGCATAATTAAAATTAAGAGAAAACTGTATTCCAAGAAAGTGAAGAATCAGAGAATTTACCTTTTCTGATTCCCAACACCCTTGAATGATTTCCTTTATTGTATATTAATTGACCATATATGCTAGAGTTTATATCTGGGTTCTCTAGTCTGTTCCACTGGTCTATGGGTCTGTTCTTGTGCCAGTACCAAATTGTCTTGATTACTGTGGCTTTGTAGTAGAGCTTGAAGTTGGGAAGCCAGATCTCCCCTCTCCCCCTTTTATTATTCCATCTCAGGATTGCTGTTTTGTCTGATACAAGTAGTGCAACACCTGCTTTTTTCTCCTGTCACTTGTAGTCTGTGTATTTCTTTGTTTTAGGTGAGTCTGTTGTAGGCAGCATATAGGTGGATCTTGCTTTTTTTATCCACTCTGCTGCTCTGTGTCTTTTGATTGGTGCATTAAGTCCATTTACATTTAAGGTAATTATCAATAGACGTGTACTTATTGCCATTGGCGACGTTGGAGTTGTGGTTACCAAAGGTTTGAGGTTAGCTTCTTTACTACCTGTCCGTCTAACTTGAACTCACTTATTACGCTATTATAAACACAGTCTGATGATTCTTTATTTCTCTCCCTTCTTATTTGTCCTCTTCCACTCTATGTATGTTGGTTGTTTTATTCTGTACTCTTTTTGTATTTCCCTTGACTGCTTTTATGGATAGCTCATTTTATTTTTTGCCTTTACTTAGTATGTGGTTGGTCTGATTTCTTTGCTGTGATTTAATTTTCTCTGGTGACATCTGTTTAGCCTTAGGAATACTTCCATCTAGAGCAGTCCCTTTAAAATACCCTCTAGAGTTGCTTTTTTAGGCAGGCAAATTCCCTCAACTTTTGCTTACAAGTTCTTACATGATGAACTAGAAATAGGCAATGTACACTGCACAAAACTTTATCTAAAGGCTGAATTCAGCATAATTAAAATTAACAGCAAACTGTATTCCAAGAAAGTGAAGAATCAGAGAATTTACCTTTTCTGATTCCCAACACCCTTGAATGATTACTCTTAATTCACATTCTGTAGCCCTAAATCTAATTTGTTTTGATGTACTTTAGAACATCTGATTTACTCATTAATGGTCAGAGAGACACGGTATAGTTAGGACAACCGTGAGGAGTAACCATTTAAGTGGGTAAGTTAGGAGGGTCCTGCTCCTATTAGCTCAATTCTTCTTGGGCGAAACAAAGAGATACAGTGAGTCTATTCCGGGCCAAACGTACTTATGGCCTGCCACAGTCTGCAGTGGGTTAAACAAATACGGATGTTCTGTGACTACCTGCCTTTACCATGATATGTAACTCTAATGGGTTCTCTGAGGGCTTCCTAAATTTAGAGATGATAGAAGAGGCACTGAACCATGAAGCTCATGTTGAGATAAACTAATTCTAACCAAGAATCCATGAAAGTATGGTCTTGAAGTTACACAACCCTCTCCAAATTTTCCCTTGCTTTACCATCTTTGCTGCCAACATCTGGGTCTTATGAGTGAGTCCTGTTTGTGGGCTAACTTAATCACAGAATTCGAAAATATTTACCGGTTAACCAGTCAAAGTTTCATCTTCTACATAAGAGGCTGGAAATGGGGAGCATGCAGAAATGTTTGTTTCGGTCTGTGGTTTTTTTGTTTTTGTTATTAACTGGTTGTGTGACATTTACAAAATCCAGAAGACTTCACAGTAAAGCTCACATATCTCACTTCTCTTGAAAAAAATCAGAAAATCTTGATAGTTATTTATGACAACATTCAGCTGGAGACAATGGGTGGGTGCTGCCCTTTTTTAGAGTGGGCCTCCAGTTCATCAGATGTATTCAGGCTCATTCCCTCATTCAATTACCTATCTGGCCTTGTAGGTACTGCAGTTTACACATCCAGTTTTCTAACTTCAATAAGTGGCAGTTTTGCCTGTACTTGGATAATGCCCTATATGTGTTCTTTTCCAAGTTAAACATTCATGGTTCTTTATTCCTATCAGTTCCAGATGATGCTAGTCAAGATTTCTCCTCTTCAAGTCCCCCTTTTCTTGACACTATCCTTTCACCTGTAGCACCTAGGATTTAACATCATATTATCTGACCAGTTAAGGACAGGATTAACATTGCCTTTATTTTAAACAGCAGTAGGCAAAGGATTCTATCATCCTAAATGGCTACAAAAGAAACTGCTATGTATTTCATAACAGCCCTCATACACTGCTGGTGAGACTATAAAATGGTGCAGTTATTTTGGAAAAATCTGGCAGTTCTTCAAGAGAAATGAAAAGCCAAATCCACATAAAAACATGCAAGGAATACTCACAGCAGCATTTCTCACAGTAGCCAGAAGTGGAAACAACTTAAATGACCATCAACTGATGAATGGATAAACAAAATATGGTATGTCCATATAATGGAATATTACTTGAGAATCAAGGAATGTAATACTAATACCTATACAAAAGTGATGAACCCTAAAAACTTACAGTAAGTGAAAGAAGCTTCACAAAAGGTCATACTTTGTATGATTTCATTTATATATAGGAAATGTCCAGAACATGCAAATCCAGAGACAGAAAGTACATTAGTGGTTTCCAGAAAATGGGGTGGAAGGAAAGAAGAGTGAGGCATGACTGTCAAAAGGTTTGGTTACTTTGATGATGAAAAATGTTCTAAAATTGATTATAGAGATGGTTGTACAGCTCTGTGAATAGACTAAAACCATGAATTTGTACACTTCAAAAATGGGTAAACTGTAGGGTTGATAAGGGGTTTCAGCCCTGGACAGGTTCACTATGGACTCAGTGTGACCAAAGAAATGACAGTAGAATGTTCTTGGGGTGAAAGGGTTATACCCAACTTTATCCCCACGGCGGCAGCTCAATCACTAGAACGCCGTCCACTCAGAGCAAGTCTGCATTCAACAAGCTGGTCTCTGCCTCTGAGCCTCTCTGCCCGCACAGTCATCCCTGTTTTTCTCCTTGGTGCTGCTACAACTCCAGCCTCTGCTCTGCTCTCTTGCAGTCATGCAGCCGTGCCACCATGTCAACTACAGCACTGGATGGAGCTCTGCTGGAGTCAGTAACGATGCATTGCCCACAAGTGTGTAGTGAGCTAGCCAACCAGGGCCAGGTGAGAATCCTGGCTACAAGAAGCTTCATTTATCCACAATAAGTATGTCACTGTACTGTTACAGGGGGAAAAAGTCTATAAAAAATATCAGGAAATGTATTCTGGATTTTTTGGTTGTGGTAGCTTTTCATTTTAAAGTAATGCTTCAATGATACTATTCAAAATGGGTAACAGTAACTATACTAGTTGGGGTGAACATTTAAAAAACTTTTACAGGTAACTGCTGAATCACAGTGTTGTATACTTGAAACCAATATAATACTGTATATCAACTATAATAAAAATGGACATATGTTTTTTAATGCTCATACAATTTACTGAATTCAGATTGAACAGTAGTATATAAAAACAAAGTAGTAGTAGAGGATATAGGATATACAAATAATGTTATCTACAAATACACAAATATATAGGTTATTTATACAAATAATCTTATGCTGTGGCTCAAGATGGAACGGACAACCTTTAGAGATGAACAAATTCAAGAAAAGACTAGGATGCTTTGGAAGATGTTCCAAACCATAAATTTACTGAGAATAGGAATCATGTCCCTATTTCAGTGTCAGGTACAATGTTTTGCTGCTCTACAGAAATGTTATCTGTAACCCTGCGAACAACCTTGGAAGACAGGCATGACTGTCCTCACCTGAAATAGCTCAAAACCAAATAGCCTCAAGACCAGAAGAGAAAGTTCGATCAGTTAATCAAAGCTTCAGGTTCCTGATCTATGAAAGGTATCAATGCTGCCTACACCAGACTTGATGAAGAGCTAAATGAAATAAAGTTTTTATATTAAGAGCCTGACATTAAACAGTCATTCAAATTTGTTTCTTTTACCCCAACTTCATTAAAAACAGATGTAGCATTCAGAAAGTTAGCAAATGTGTATAAATGATTAGGGTTATGATCAATACTCAAAGATCATCAATACTCTCATGTTCACCAGGGTTCTCTAAGTTGTACTTAATCGTGCAAATGAGCAACAAACTATGGAAACAGGGCATTTACAGAGGTTACTGTACTGGTCAGATAAGCTAACAAAGTTAATTTGGCATTTATTTAATCATATGTGTTGTCATGATTACACTAAATAATAACTAAATATAAATAGTGGGCAGTGATCATCTAAAACTATTACAACTTATATAGGCAAACTGTTTCCAGGGTCATGCAGTGAGCTATTTTTAAAACCAGTGAAAGGCACTGCAACAGGAACTGAAGCTTAGATTAACAGGAATGCAAGCTTCCTCTTCTTCCCACTGGCTGTCTTCAAAAAAAACGTTGGCTGGATGAAGAGAAGTCAGTCAGGGTGCACAAAGCAGAACTTAGGCTGAGGGTCTAACACTTCTTTCTCCATCATTAAAATCTGACAGGGGAGCCTAGCCTAGAGGGAAAGCTGGCAGGGGAAGAAAAGAAACCAATTACAGCCTGAGAGACAGGAGCTCTGGGCTGTGTGTTGGGGGCACAGGAGGAACAGGACTAGAGATAATTGAGTGTGTTGAACTACAAGGGCTGATGAAGAATAAATTGGTTGATAGAACATCTTGGGGAATTAAGGAGCAAAATACGAGTGATGGATGATGGCCGAAGGACATATGGGAACAGAGGCAGGGAAGGGTGCTGAAAGGTAGGACCACTCCTGTAGATGCACACAGCAATGTTTATCAGGAACCAGTGCTCACCATTTTGCTAAACAAATGTGAGCATAGATTACGTGCATTTATCATATAACACCACCCTTGGAAGTTTGACCAGTTTAAGAGGCCTGGCCTAGGAAAGATGTGTAATTGAAACAACAGCAAGAAACAGCAGTATCCCAGTTGTTGCCTGACATGAAGTAAAGAGCCAGAAACAAACTTAAGAAATTAGCACAACCCCCAACCCCATGTGTGGAGCAAGCTCCTAGAGTTAGAGGCCCTGACAGACACAACTCAGTAACTATGAAAATTAATCACTGTGCTACAGTGCAGTGTAGGCATCAAGATGCACAGTCCCTGGGACTAGATAAAGTATATCCCATACACTGTATTGGGTTGGGCAGAGCATAGAAGAATACATACTGTATAATTCTATTTATTTTCTAAGACAGTAAAGCCTAATCTATAGTGAAAGAAATCAAATCAGCAATTGCATAGCAGTGTGGGGTGGGTGGGGAGAAGGCAGGCAGTAATGATTCAAAGCAGCATGAAGAAACTTTCTGGGGTAATGAAAAAGATCTATATTTTATCTGGAATGGTGGTTACACAGCAGTATACAGTTGATGAAATTCAACTATGTAATTAAAATCTGTGTGCTTTATTGTATGTAAACTATAAATAAAGTTGATTTTTTTAAAGGCTAGGAAGTATAGTACATTCTATCAATATTTCTTCTCAAAATAGGTAAATTAAAAGTTTAGGCCCTGAAGTGGTAGGTAAATGGTGGTAAACTCTGCAATATATAAAAATCTCAGCTATCCAGCTCTCCTTCCAAGGAAATTCCTCACATTTTGCAAAAATTGACTGGTGTATTCATCAACATTACTTTCACCAACTACAACTTACTGAGTTGCTATAAAATATTTGCCTTCTACAAAACTACAATTGTTGCTGACATTTCTATTTTATAAAATAAAACTTAATTATCAAGATGTGACCCTCAAAGAACAGAATCCAAATCAATGGTGTTGTTAGGCCTTTATTTAAGCTTATCTAAATGCTATTTCTACTGAATTCATACAACAGAAACTTGTTGAATGCATGTAATAGATATTAAAAATTCAGTCTCTTCCTCAAATGTTTTTAACTTCTAAAAAAAGTCTCCAAACTGCTACTTACATGATAAAGCTATTTTAAATCCTTAGAAGATAAACTATTCCTCTGTTGTGAGAGAACACATCTGACAACAGTTGTCAGTATGACATATGTGTAAGTGAGACTTTAAAAAGATTCGTATCTTTGGCACTTTTAGGAATTTATCATATGGAAATAATCACAAATGTGAACATTTGATATCCATTATTCTTTAAAAAAAAGAAAAGCACTGAAAACAATCTAAGACTCTAAATTAGAGGAATAATTAGATAAATCATGGTCCATTCATGGCATGACCAAGATTTGAATCCAGATAGCTTAGATTTAGAGCCCAAGGTGTTAGCTAACATACTGTATTGGCTTTACCCATTTTATCATTCAGAAAATTAACAAGGAGGAAGGAATTAATATTTGACAGCCAAGGAAACAAACACGAAAAATGATTAAGTGACAAAAAGGTCTAGGAAAAGAAAACAATGAAAAGGATATGTATTTCATCTTCTTGACTCACAAAGAAAAGGTTCTAAATTCAGTATCAGTAATCATTTTGAAGCAGTAATGAACATAAAAACCACTACTTTCTTTGTGTCAAACAAATCATATCAGCAGTTGCATAGAGGTGTGGGGTGGGTGGGGAGGAGGGAGGCAGTAATGACTTTACAAAGTAAAGCTTACCTTTGACTTTACAGATATTTAGCTGTCTAGGTCCAAATATTTTACATGAAATTAATTATTATTGGGGGAGGGGAGCCATATTCAGAGATACTTCAGTTAACAGGGTGCTCAACTCCCTTAGCCCTAACTGCTAGCTAGCTTCATAATTTCACTACTTCAACCTCTCCCACAGAGGCTGTGTTGCCTATGAATGGACTGTAGACAGTGAAGGAGAAAACAATCTAACAAATTTGAAATAAAATCCAAGTTTATTTTCCTATTTAAATTTTTTAAAAAAATTAAGTACAGAAAAGGTAAAGTAAATAGAGGTACAGGGGGAGGAAAAAATAACTTTACATATAAAAACTAAAATCAAAATGCAGATGGCCAATTCTGAAATTCTAAAAGGTTACGTTTCTATTCTTACTTTGTTCAAACCACTCTATTGTACTATTTTCTGGCTGTGTCACTAAGGTTAAACCATACCACCCTTACTATACTTCTGCTATTGGCTTGAAGCAACAGTAAACTATATAAGAAATAAAAAGTCAAAATACTCTGAGATAATTACAATTGAATATAGTATTTGACTTTCAAAGAGTGTTACAGAAATGGCAAATATATCAAGAATGGTAAGATAAACTCCTCCACTGTTAAGATGTACCATGATTTGTTAATGTCACTAGCAAGCTGCAATTCTAATAAATGCACTCTACCAATCCACCAAAAAAAAAACATTAAAGCAGAAAACAACTTTGTATGCCTCATAGTTATCAACACATAGATAGATGCCACAGGACGAGCCTTTTCTGGAATACAAAATGCTGGATTTTCAGATTTTACTGTATGTGCACAGTATCATAGGTCACACTGTTCCCAAGAGTTCACATGGACTTGGCCACTAAATTACTTCATTTCAACTGCAGCCTCACGTTTCACACATTGTACTACGTAGTACACTGCCACATTTGGGAGAGAAGACAAGACAATCTGACCCTTCTTTTAAAATGTACAAACATTTCACTTTCCCTTTTATCTTGTTCCACAGGCAAAGGAGTGATTTCAGATAATGTACAGTATTTTAGTTTTGTACCTCACAGCCTCTTATATGACATTATTTAAGGCGAATTAAAATCTTATTAAGTGTCTTAAGTTTCATGACACCATGAAATAAGTGGAGAAAACCAGCATTTTGTAAAATGGACTGAAAATTACTACCCTAGAATCAACCACAAAATATTATCTATGGGGACTTCTCTGAAGGAACACATAAAACATGAAAGAAACTATGGGTCATGTCATACTGCCAGTGCTCTAATGAATTATACCCAAAATGCAAGTCACATACCAATTTGCATCTGAGTTATTCTGTAAGTTATAAAATTCCTTATTGAAATATACAGCAGAAAGCAGTTCACCTATGTTCCTACTTCAGTAGCATACATGAAAAAACTGGGCCAAAAGGGCAAGCAGAGTGCTGAACAAGCAAGGAAGGAAGAAAATGATACTGAAATCAGTGACCAGCACTGAAAATCAGAGGTCTGTTTGTAAGTTTCAAAAGTAAAAAGAAAATAAGTATCATTTACTCATTCACTCAAACACCTAGGTATTCAGGGAGAGGCACCACATCCGCCCACACAAATGGCTTCTAAGTGAATTACATCACCACCTTACACACATTTCTACCCTCCAAAAAGGCAACGATTTAGTAAGAAATACTTTGCATATAGGCCATTCTCACTATATAAGCCACACCTCAGGAATTAATCACTGGTTGCATAAGATGCCTTAACCATGTAATCATGCCCCAATACTTATTATCACTAAGAAAGCTAATAGTAAATTACATAAAGGCTCAGCCCCATACAGAAATAATCCAGTCCAACTCTTTCCCTGACAAATTTTCTCCCATCCTAGAGATAGTGGGAAAATATAAGTGAGAGTACTACAAGAATAATCTTTCATCTGGTCAAATTAATTTTTTAGAATATAATTTAAGGTATATATACATATATACATATCATTTACCAACTAAAGTAATTCACAATCAGTAACAAAGTACTTGCAACACACCTCAAAACTATCATTGAGGACCTCTGTCTTCCTAGAGATATAGAGTGTTTCTAGAATCTGTCTTCCAATTACACATGAAATTTGGACTAACTTGAAACCACACATATAGCTTAGAGGATCTTTTGGAGAGAGCATATGAAAAACATCAGGTTGAAGAACAAATGAAAAACTGTACCTAAGGTCAGGACAAAAGACAAAGATGGTCCTACGACACCAAACATTTTATTTTTCCTGCTGCTCAGACCCACAGATCTGAGCAATGCTAAAGAAGTAAGGAAGCTAAGCAACTGCAGGAATAATGAGCTCAATTAAATGGGGGCTACCACAGTCAAGAGAGACCAGTATACCAAGGATGTGGTTAAGGAACTGTTATAAGTAAAATACAAGCAAAAACAGACAACATTGTTTCAAAAGCATGACCTCTAGATCTTGAAGGGTATTTGCCTGGAAACAAATCTCAGAAAAGATTAAATCATGAAAATAGGAAGCAGCTCTGGACAATGGCTCCTGAGAAGGTGACTGTGGTTCCAAGCTCGCTGTCAGCAGGAAGCCCACCACCTGTCTCGACAGACACAATACCCCACTACTGGAAACCCAAATCATGTTTAACTTCCAGAATTACTTCAAAGAGCTCTTATAAGCATAACTGAAAGATTTATAGGCATGATTTCCCAGACCTCAGGAGTGCTCCTTTACCTTCAGCAGAGGATCCAGAAAATGGGATTCTACACCTTTTCTCTTACCCAACAGTAATATGCTTTACCAGTTACCTTTGTTGAAGGTAGGAGGGAGTTCAAACAGCCCTAATATCCCTCCCCCAAAGTGAAAACTAACATTTCTACAGAATTTTGAAACACGGGCCAAACCCACGTGGGCTTTGGGCACACACACAAGCATCTGCACACACCCCACAAAAAAGTAGCTGAAGAGAATGTGGGATAGGACCAGGAATTAAAACATTAAGTAAAGCTATAAACAGAAACTGAGGTGTTGCTGTAAGAAAATGATGGAAAGATTTCACTAACTGGATTTAACCACATTTAAGACACAATAGTCACAATTATTGAAAACTGGAAAAAGAAGAAATGAGGCCCAAAGTCAGTAGAAGGAGGGACATAATAAAGATCAGAGAAGAAATAAATAAAATTGAAAAGAATAAAACAGAAAAACTTAATGAAACCAAGAGCTGGTTCTTTGAGAAAATAAAGAAAATAGATAAACCCCTAGTCAGACTTATCAAGAAAAAATGAATCTACATACATAAAAAGAATCAAAAATGAGAAATGAAAAATCACTGCAGACACCACAGAAATACAAAGAAGTATTAGAGAATACTATGAAAAACTATATGTTAACAAACTGGGTAACCTAGATAAAATGGACAACTTTCCAGAAAAATACACCCTTCCAACACTAACCCAAGAAGAATCAAAAACTCTGAATATACCAATTACCAGCAATGAAATTGAATCAGTAAACAAAAAATTACCCAAGAACAAAACACCCAGACCAGATGCATTAACCACTGAATTTTATCAGACATTTAGAGAAGACATAATACCCATTCTCCTTAAAGTTTTCCAAAAAATAGAAGAGAAGGGAGTACTTCCAAACTCATTCTATGAAGCCAGCATCACTCTAATAATACAAAACCAGGCAAAGACACCACAAAAAATGAAAAGCATAGACCAACGTCCTTGATGAACACAGATGCAAAAATACTCAACAAAATACTAGCAAACCGAATTCAAAAATGCATCAAGAGGATGATACATGATGATCAAGTGGGATTCATCCAAGGGATGCAAGGATGGTACAACATTGGAAAATCCATCAACATCATCCACTGTATCAAGAAAAAGGACAAAAATCACATGACCATCTCCACAGATGCTGAAAAAGCATTTGACAAAATTCATGATAAAAACTCTCAACAAAATGGGTATAATAGGCAAGTACCTCAACATAATAAAGGCCATATATGACAAACCCAAAGCCAACATGATACTTCACAGTGAAAAGCTGAATGCTTTTTCTCTAAGATCAGGAACAAGACTAGGATGCCCACTCCCCCAGCTTTTATTCAACATAGTACTGGAGGTCCTAGCCACGGCAATCAGACAACACAAAGAAATAAAAGGCATCCAGATTCGTAAGGAAGAAGTCAAGCTGTCACTGTTTGTGGATGACATGATACTGTACATAAAAAAAACCCTAAAGAATCCACTCCAAAACTACTAGAACTAATATCTGAATTCAGCAAACTTGCAGGATACAAAATTAAGACCAGAAATCTGTTGCATTCCTATAGACTAATGATGAACTAGCAGAAAGAGAAATCAGGAAAAAATTTTCATTCACAATTGCATCAAAAAGAATAAAATACCTAGGAATAAACCTAACCAAGGAAGTGAAAGACCTATACCCTGAAAACTACAAAACACTCATAAGAGAAATTCAAGACACAAATAAATGAAAATACATCAGATCCTCATGAATAGGAAAAATTAATATTGTCAAAATGGCCATCCTGGTTAAGCAATCCACAGATTCAATGCAATCCCTATCAAAATACCAACAACATTCTTCAACAAACTGGAACAAATAGTTCAAAAAGTCATATGGAACCACCAAAGACACCGAATAGCCAAAGCAATCCTGAGAAGGAAGAAAAAAATGGGGGAAATCTCGCTCCCCAAACTTCAAGCTCTACTACAAAGCCACAGTAAACAAGACAATTTGGTACTGGGACAAAAACAGACCCACAGACCAGTGAAACAGATAGAGAACACAAATATAAACCCAAGCATATATGGTCAATTAATATACAATAAAGGAGCCACGATATACAATGAGGAAATGACAGCCTCTTCAACAGTTAGTGTTGGCAAAACTGGACAGCTACATGTAAGACAAACAGGATTAGTGTCTAATTCCATACACAAGAGTAAACTCAAAATGGATCAAAGACCTGAATGTAACTCATGAAACCATAAAACTCTTAAAAGAAAACATAGGCAAAACTCTCTTGAATATAAACATGAGCAACTTTTTCATGAACTTATCTCCCCAGGCAAGGGAAACAAAAGCAAAAATGAACAAGTGGGACTATATCAAACTAAAAAGCTTCTGTATAGCAAAGGACACCATCAGTAGAACAAAAAGGCATCCTACAGTATGGGTGAATTTATTCACAAATGACATATCCTATAAAGGGTTGACATCCAAAATATATAAAAAGCTCACACACCTCAACAAACAAAAAGCAAATAATCCAACTAAAAAATGAGCAGAGAATCTGAATAGACACTTCTCGGAAGAAGAAATTCAGAAGCCTAACAGGCACATGAAAAGATGTTCCACATTGCAAATCATCAGAGAAATCCAAAATAAAACCATAATGAGTATCTCCTCACACCAGTTAGGATGGCCAACGTCCAAAAGTCAAACAACAAACGTTGGCGAAGATGTGGAAAAAGGGGAACCCTCCTACACTGCTGGTGGGAATGTAAATTAGTTCAAACATTGTGGAACGCAGTATGGAGGTTCGTCAAAAAAACTAAAAATAGAAATACCATTTGACCAGGAATTCCACTCCTAGAAATTTACCCTAAGAATGCAGGATCCCAGTTTGAAAGAGACATATAAAGTGTTCATCAGCAGATGAATGGATAAACAAGAGGTGGTACATATACACACTGGAATATTATTGATCCATAAGAAGAAAACAAATCCTACCATTTGCAACAACATGCATGGAGCTAGAGGGTATTACACTCAGTGAAATAAGCCAGGCGGAGAAAGACAAGTATCAAATGATTTCACTCATCTGTGGAGTATAAGAACAAAGCAAAAACTGAAGGAACAAAACAGCAGCAGACTCACAGAACCCAAGAATGGACTAACAGTTACCAAAGGGAAAGGGACTGAGGAGGCTGGGTGGGAAGGAAGGGATAAGGGGAATAAGGGGCATTAGGATTAGCACGCATAATTTGTGGGTGGGGGGGGAGGCATTGGGAAGGCAGTATAGCACAGAGAAGACAAGTAGTGACTGTATATAGCATCTTACTACGCTGAAGTACAGTGACTGTAATGGAGTATTTGGTGGGTACTTGGTAATGGGGGGAATCTAGTAACGACAATGTTGCTCATGTGATTGTATATGAATGACACCAAAATAAAAAAATAAAAAAAGACTCAATGGTGCCAATTCCTATTATTTTATTTTGGAAAACCAGAGTTAATAAATACAAATTACCCTTCCCCAGAGATTTCATTATAACAAACAGATAACACTGAACTGCAGCCACAGCGACTGATCATCATTGATGTTATATGCAGAAGAAATGAGGCAAGTTATTAGGCATGACAATAAAAAACATTACTAAATAAAACTGAAACACTAAACATTACTTAAGAATTCAACTGAAATACTGAGGATCAAAGATGGCAGGGTGAGAGGTGAGACAGAGCTTCCTTGCATATAATATGAAAATATAATACAACTAATCCTGAAAAAGGAACAGGAAAGAAGGTTGCACCAGACTGGATACACCTGGAGAGAAGAACAGAACTCATAGAACAGGGTAACGTACCAAAACCGTGACCCAGAGGGACCCAAGCCCTACCCCCACCCCAGCTCACCAGTGGTAGGAAAATAAACAGAGCAAGATCTGCTCTGGGAGCACAAACCTACATTGCATGGTGCTCTTTTGAATAGGGGGGTTGAAAAGCTAAGACAGGTAGAATAACGGAGACTGAGATTCCAGCCACTGGTGGAGAACAGGGTTCCATATTTGGCTGCTTTGGAACAAAAGAAAGACAAACATTCTGAGAGACTCCCTAACAGTGAGAGGGTTGCTAAAGGGGCAAGAATTGCACAGACCTTACTGCTCAGGAGAAAGGACAGGTAGACAAAATTGTCTGGGTGCACTCTGCCCCACAGGTTCGGAACTTTCACGGATCTTCAGGCACTCCAGCCCCCTGGCTGTCTACACAGCCCTCTGTGAGTCACAGCCTACTGCGCCTTCCTTCTGGCCAGCCCCACCTGGCTTGCAAACTGGCAAACCTTATGCTGGCATTAGTCCCGACTACAGCAGCTACAATCACAATTCTTAAGGGCATATACCTGTGTGTTCGGCCCACTGGCTCTGGCAGTGGAGACAGGCATAGCGGCCGGGAGGCAGGAAACAGCTCTTTCCTCCCCCCAGGCACCAATACCACTCCCCTGTGACCCCCGACATTGCTCCAGGGGCTGAGTAGCTCCAGGGAGCAGAGCTTCTGGACACTAGAGGGTGCCATATACAAATATGAAACGTCTTACAAACCTGGCCCAACGCAAAATTATAAACACACCAGACAAAGATCAAATGAAACTGAACTCATAAATCTTCCTGAAAGAGAATTCAAAATAAAAATGATAAACATGGTCACAGAGGTACAGTAAATTTTCAAGAACTCAGGAATGAATTCCGGTCAGAAATCCAATCATTATGGAACACAGTATAGAAATGAAACATACAATGGAAGGTTTTAAAATCAGATTAGATATGGTGGAGGAGACGTTAAATGAAATAGAAACTAGAGAAGACAAATACAAAGAAGCTGAGGTACAGAGAGAAAAAAGGATCTCTAAGGAAGAGAATATTGAGAGAACTGTGTGATCAATCCAAACGGGACAATATTCATATTAAAGGGGTACCAGAAGAAGAAGAGAGAGGAAAAGGGATAGAAAGTGTCTTTGGGGAAGTCAGCAATTACCTCCTCAATCTGGGGAAGGACATAGTCTCTCAGGCCATGGAGGTGCACAGATATCCCAACACAAGGGACCCAAGGAAGACAACACCCAGACATATAATAATTAAAATGGCAAAGATCAAGTAAAAAGACACACTACTAAAAGCAAGGAGAGAGAGAAATAAGATCACATACAAAGGAAAGCCATCAGGCTATCAGACTTTTCAGCAGAAACCTTACAGGCCAGAAGGGAATGCCATGATATAATTAATGCAATGAAGCAAAAGGGCCTCCAACCATGAATACTTTATCCAGGAATATGATGTTTTAAATTTTAAGGAGGGTTTGAACAATTTCCCAATAAGCAAAATCTGAGAGAATTTACCTCCCACAAACCATCTCCACAGTGTATTTTCAAGGACCTGCTATAGATGGAAGTGACCCTAAGGTTTAAAGCTGTCACCAGAGTAAATAAAATCATAGCAAAGAAAGCAGACCAACCAGATAGTAACTAAAGGCAGAAAATAAAATCAAATATCCATAAAAACCATTAAAGGAAACAAAAACGAATACAGAATAAAACATCTAACATATAAAGAATGGAGAAGGAAGAATAAGAAAGGAGAGAAATAAACAATCATCAGATTGTGCTTATAATAGCATAATAAGGGAGTTAAGTTAGACAGTTAGACAGTAAAGAGGCTACCTTAGAAGTTTGGTGACCATGAATCCAAAGCCTGCAATGGCAACAAGTACATATCTATTGATAATCACCCTAAATGAAAATGGACTGAATGCACCAATCAAAAGACATACAGTCACTGAATGGATAAAAAAGAAGACCCATCTATATGCGGCCTACAAGAGACTCACCTCAAACCCAAAGACATACACAGACTGAAAGTGAAGGGATGGAAAAAGCTATTTTATGCAACTAATAGGGAGAAAAAAGCAGGAGTTGCAGTACTTGTATCGACAAAATAGACCTCAAAACAAAGAAAGTCACAAGAGACAAACAAGGACATTACATAATGATAAAGGGGTCAATCCAACAAGAAGATATAACCATTATAAATATTTATGCACCCAACAGAGAAGCACCTACATATGTGAAACAAATACTGACAGAATTAAAAGGAGAAATAGAATGCAATACACTCATTCTAGGAGACTTCAATACTCCATGCACTCCAAAAGACAGATCAACCAGATAGAAAATAAGTAGGGAGAAAGAGGCATTGAACATCACATTAGAACAGGTAGATCTAACAGACATCTACAGAACTATACACCCAAAAGCAACAGAATACACATTCTTCTCAAGTGCACATGGAACATTTTCTAGAATAGATCAATACACTAGGCCACAAAAAGAGCCTTGGTAAATTCAAAAAGACTGAAATTGTACCAACCAGCTTCTCAGAACACAAAGGTATGAAACTAGAAATAAATTACGCAAACAAAAAAATCCCACAAACACATGGAGGATTCACAGCAACCTCCTAAATAACCCATGGATAAATGACCAAATAAAAACAGAGATCAAGCAATATACAGACACAAATGACAAAAATAATTCAATACTGCAAAATCTGTGACCCATAGGATGCAGTAAAGGCCGTGCTAAGAGGGAACTATATTGCTATACAGGCCTACCTCAAGAAAGAACAAACCCACATGAACAGTCTAAACTCACAATTAACAAAACTAGAAAAAGAACAGATGATGCCCAAAGTCAGTAGAAGGAGGGACATAATAAAGATTAGAGCAAAAATAAATAAAATCAAGAAGAATAAAACAATAGAATCAATGAAAGCAAGAGCTGATTTTTCGAGAAAATTAACAAAATAGATAAATCCCTAGCCAGACTTATGAAAAAGAGTCTACACACACAAACTGAATCAACAATGAGATAGGTGAAATCACTAGACACCATAGAAATACAAAGAATTATTAGAGAATACCATAAAAACTGGATACCTGAGAAAAAATGGACAACTTTCTAGAAAAATACAACCTTCCAAGGCTGACACAGGAAGAAACAGAAAATCTGAACAGACCAATTACCAGCAACAAAATTGAATTAAAAAAGTACCTAAAAACAAACTCCCTGGACCAGATGGCTTCACTGCTGAATTTTATCAAACATTTAGTGAAGACCTAATACCCATTCTCCTCAAAGTTTTCCAGAAAGCAGAAGAGGAGGGAATACTCCCAAACACATTCTATGAGACCAACATCACTCTAATAGCAAAACCAGGCAAAGATGCCACAAAAATAGAAAATGACAGACCAGTATCTGTGATGAACATAGATGCAAAAATACTCAACAAAATATTAGCAAAAAAATTCAAAAATACATCGAGCATTATACACCAGGATCAAGTGGGATTCATACAAGGGATGCAGAATGGTACAACATTTGAAAATCCATCAACATCATCCACCACATCAACAAAAAGGACAAAAAACACATGATCATCTCCACAGATGCTGAAAAAGCATTCAACAAAACTCAACATCCATTCATGATAAAAGCTCTCAACAAAATGGGTATAGTGGGCAAGTACCTGAACACAATAAAGGCCATATATGACAAACCCACAGTCAACATCATACATAACAGCAAGAAGCTGAAAGCTTTTCCTTTAAGATTGGGAACATGACAAGGATGCCCACTCTCTTCACTTTTATTTAACATAGTTCTGGAGGTCCTCACCACACCAGTTAGACAACACAAAGAAATAAAGGGCATCCAGATTGGTAAGGAAGAAGTTAAACTGTCACTGTTTGCAGATGACATGATATTATACATAAACAACTGTGAAGAATCCACTCCATAACTACTAGATCTAGTATCTGAATTCAGCGAAGTCGCAGGATACAAAATTAATACACAGAAATCTGTTGCACTCCGATACACTAATGATGAACTAGCAGAAAGACAAAGCAGGAAAACAATTCCATTTACAACTGCATCAAAAAGAATAAAATACCTAGGAATAAACCTAACCAAGGAAGTGAATGACCTATACACTGAAAACTGTAAGACACTCATGAGAGAAATTAAAGAAGATACCAGTAAATGTTAACACATCCCATGCTCATGGATAGGAAGAATTAATATTGTCAAAATGGCCATCCTGCCTAAAGCAATCTAGATTCAATGCAATTCTTACCAAAATACCAACAGCATTCTTCAAAGAACTGGAGCAAATCATTCTAAAACTCATATGGAACCACAAAAGACCCCAAATATCCAAAGCGACCATGAGAAGGAAGAATAAAGCTGGGAGGATTACATTCCCCAACTTCAAGCTCTACTACAAAGCCTCAGTAATCAAGACAATTTGGTACCGAAATAAGAAAAGACTCATAGACCAATGGAACAGAGTAGAGAACCCAGATATAAACCCAAGCATATATGATCAATTAGTACATGATAAAGGAGCCATGGATATACAATGGGGAAATGACAGCCTCTTCAACAGCTGGTATTGGCAAAACTGGGCAGCTCCATGCAAGAGAAAACTGGATTATTGTTTAACCCCATATACAAAAGTAAACTCAACATGGATCAAAGACCTGAATGTAAGTCATGAAACCATAAAACAAACTCTTAGAAGAAAACTTAGGCAACAATCTCTTGAATATAAACATGAGCAGTTTCTTCCTGAATGCATCTCCTCAAGCAAGGGAAACAAAAGCAAAAATCAACACATGGGACTACATCAAACTAAAAAGCTGCTGTACAGCAAAGGACACCATCAACAGAGCAAAAAGGCATCCTCCAGTATGGGAGAATGTATTTGTATATGACATATCTGACAAGGGGTTAACATCCAAAATATATAAAGAACTTACATGCCTCAACACCCAAAAATTAAATAACCCGATTAAAAAATAGGAGGATATGAACAGACACTTCTCCAAATAAGAAATTCAGATGGACAATATACACATGAAAAGATTCCCCACACATCACTAATCATCAGGGAAATGCAAATTAAAACCACAATGAGATATCACCTCACACCAGTCAGGATAGCCAGCATCAAAAAGACTAAGAACAACAAATGCTGGCGAGGATGTGGAGAAAGGGGAACCCTCCTACATTGCTGGTGTGAATGCAAGCTAATTCAATCATTGTGGAGAGCAATATGGAGGTTCCTCAAAAACCTAAAAACAGAAATACCATTTGACCTGGGAATCCCACTCATTGGAATTTTCCCAAAGTATACAAGTTCTCAGATTCAAAAAGACATATGTACCCCTATATTTATTGCAACACTTTTTACAACAGACAAGATATGGAAGCAAGCTAAGTGTCCATCAGTAGATGAATGAATAAAGAAGATGTAGTACATATACACAATGGAATACTCTTCAGCCATATGAAAGAAACAAATCCTACCATTTGCAGCAACATGGATGGAGCTGGAGGACATTATGCTCAGTGAAATAAGCCAGATGGAGAAAGACAAGTGTCAAATGATTTCCCTCATTATGGAGTGTAACAGTGAAGCAAAACTGAAGGAACAAAATAGCAGCAGACTCAGAGACTCCAAGGAACTAGTGGTTATGAAAGGGGAGGAGTGTGGGACAGTGGGTGGGGAGGGAGGGAGGGAGAAGGGGATTGAGGGGTATTATGTTTAGTACACATGGTGTGTGGGGTCACAGGGAGAACAGTGTAGCAGAGAAGGCAAACAGTGAATCTGTGGCATCTTACTACACTGATGGACAGTGCAATGGGGGTATGGGTGGGGAACTGATAATATGCATAAATGTAGTAAAACCACATTGTTTTTCATGTGAAACATTCATAACGGTGTATATCAATAATGCCTTAATAAAAAAAATACAACTGAAACAAAAACATTACTTAAGAATAAAACCTTGAACACAAAAATTCCACTATAAATTTTACCGTCATGTATATATACATATATATAAAAACAGCATCTTAGCACTGTTAGTTTATGTAAGAGGGGGGAAAATCTAGATATTCAACAATAGGAGAGTGCTTCAATAAACAATGAGGATAAATAATGGCAGAGTCATATCTTATTATAATGACTCTATAGATCTATACACATCAACATGAGAAAATATTCACCATATACAACTTTCAGGATGTAAAACACTATATAATGACACCATAAATTTAAAAATTATGTGCCTGCATATATATAAGTAGACCGCTATGGAGTCAAAATAATTACACTCATTTTATCTTCTTTTTGATTATCTCAATCTTCTAAAGTTTTTACAATTAACTTTCTTTGCCAAAAAAGATACTGTTTCAAATTGACATTTACTTAAGTTTTTATTTTTTTTATTAAAAATTAAAACAGGAACCAAGGTGCCAACGATCTGGATTTTACTAAAGAAGCCACATATTAGGACATACCTAGTCCAAGTCTTCAGTTCTTTGTATCTCAGTCTCTGCATCTAGCTAGCATTTCCAGGTCAATCCAACCTGACAATTACTTTCAGCAAAACCCAGCTTTTACATCCTATGTCCATTAGATCACATTCTTGTACTCAGGGGAGGCCCAGATGAATCTTTCACACTGGATTGTACAGCAGGAACTGATGGATTCATTCCAAAGTGCTAAGCTACCATCTGCAGCCTTCTGTTAATCCTCTCTATCTCATCTGTCCCATTCCCAATTCTTTTTATATACCCACTGCACAAGCAATCAAGATTTGCCCTCCAGGTGTCTCTTCCCATAAGGTAGGTAGGTAGACATAAAATACTAAATTCTCAAATAAAACATTGCCTCACATTAAATTCTCTCGATACAAAAATATTACCCAGTGCCTAGTGCTAAAAGCTGTGTAATATACTAAGAGATTGTAATACATGGTGCCTGATTACAAAAAATATAAGTGCAACTATAAAAATGGAATGTCAATAAAAAAACAGTGAGAAAATGATTGAAGTTTTTGCCTATCATTTACTACTAGGCTTGGCTCTCTTGGTTCTAATTCCAGTTCAACTCACTACACCTTTTTGTATAACCTTGGGCAATGTCCTCATTTCTAAAACTATGAGTTGAACCTAAATTATCTCTAATATCCCTTCCAGCTGTTCTGTAGCTGTAGAAACTAAAGATCAGGGAAAGGAAAGATAAATGTGGGCTTCCAGAATGTGTTATGGATTACCTATGAACAGATAATAAGGAAGATTAAAAACCAAGTGGATGTGGCAAATAAGAAGCCCATTCTTATTATATAAGCAGGGTGATCAGAAGTATACTTTTCTCTTTCATTAGAAAAATCTTGAAGATGGTTATTACATAAACAAATCTCTTGTCAGTTGACAGGAGCAGTGACTTAGAGAAATAGAGCTATCAGATCGAATATTTACTGAATGTCTACTATTGGCGAAGCAGTTCTTTACTAGGCACAGTTAAGAATGCAACCAGGCATAAAACACAGATCCTGCTTTTAGTAAGTTTAATTTCATTCATTTGTTCAGTAAAATTTATTGAATACCTAACTATGTACATGGACAACTCCAGGTACTGTGGAATAAAAAATACACAGGATAGACATGATCCCTACTCAATGGAAACTCATAGTCTTGCAGGGCAAATAGACAATAAAGTAAATAAAGATGATACTGCAGAGAAAGAAAACTGAAAGAAAGAGTAGTATAACATAGTAGAAGGTTTGGTAAGAGAAGCAGGGGTACTACATTAACCTGGGTTATAATGAACAATAGAATGTTAACAATTGTTGAAGCTGGGTGATGGGAATTCACTGCATTTTTTCTCCCTACAGTTTTTATTTTAAATTTCTAAAACAAGCCAGATAGATAAGATCAGCATGGAAAGTTTCACTGAGATGACATCTGAGCCAAAATTTGAAAACTAGTAACAGAACATGTTCCCCCGTGAATTCCAGAGAGAGCAAACAGCTGGTGTAAAGGCCCTAAGGAGCTCAGAGCTTTGTGAGAAAAAAAAGCTGATGTACCTAGAGCATAACCTAAAGAGAAACAAAAGCAGGAAGATTTTGTCGGAACCCTACTAAGCAATGGTAAGAAATTTAGAATTTACTTTAAATGCAAGAAGTCATCACTGGAAGGTTTTAAGCAGGAATGGCAATAAAGGAATATACTTTTTTTAAAATTACTAAGCAATACAAGTTAGGTGCCAAATTAAGTAACCCCAAAATATATTTATGTTTAGTAATGTAATGAATTCAAATTTTGAAGGCATCTTTTTACCTCCCTGAACACTTTCTTTGAGCTGAAACTAAAATTAGTTTCTAATTCCAAGCACATTAACCCAAGGGCACTTATTTCAGTACCTGGAAAGGTGGTTCATAAGCATCCTGGGTGAGAAAGAACCAGTGTCAGTACATTATTAAAAGTTCTCTTGCAGATGTCCAACAGAAATTCTGAGCAAACAAAATGTGGGCTAGAATGTCAGGCTTTAAAGAAGAACAGCATTCTAGCTACTGTGACAGCTGTCACATAAATAAAGAGGAAACAGGCTAGTAACAGATGACTTTCCCAAATCACACAAATACTGAGTAGAGTAGAGAAACTGGCATCTGAAGTCTGCTCTTTGACTTCTCATCAGAGTTCTTTCCAAAGCACTACAAAAAAGCAAACATAAAAATAATTTAGAATCCTTAAAGACAGAAAGCAGACATAGTGGATGCCAGGGGCTGGGGGCAGGGGGGAAATGGAGATAAACTGTCTAATGGGCATAGGGTTTCATTTTGGGGTGATAAAAATATCTTGAAACTAGAGAGAGTTAAGAATTGCACGACATATTGAATTTACTAAATGACACTGAATCGTACCACTTAAAATGGTTAATGGTTAATTTTATGTTATGTGAATTTACCTTAATTTTTTAAATGAACTCGAATAAATAATAATAGTTAAGTGATAACCAACAGCTAATGATAAAATTATGTAAGTCACTGGAGTTTTAGAGATCCATGCTCATATCAAAACTAAAGATAACTTAGATTTAGACAATGTTGGATTTAGACAGGGTTTCTAACATGCTTGGCAGCGCTGACGTTTCACACCAAGTGACTGTTGTAGTCCAGGGGTTGCCCTATGCATTGTAGGGTACTTGGTGATATCCCTGGGCTCTACTCACTGGACACGGGCAGCTTTCTTGCCCCAATTGTGGCAATCAAAAATGTCCCTGGGCACTGCCAAGGTCCTCTGAGGGGCAAACATCCCCAACTGAGAAGCACTGTTACACAAGTGCCTAACTTTTCTGTATCTTAATTTCCTCAACCATCAGTTTGCCCATCTATAAAATGGGAGGCTGAAACAAGGTCATCTTATGCAAAGTCTACCCCAATTCTCAAATTCTAGTCTGTGTTTTGTCCATCACCTATGTTTTATGACCAAGGCAGCCTTCTCTTTCACCAACCTTGCTCTTTTTTTTTTCCACACATTTTTTCTTGACTAAGGTATCACTGATTTACAATCTTATGAAGGTTTCACATGAGCAGATCGTCACCAACCTTACTGTTTGTCTCAGCAGGCTATTGTAAAGATATGATGAAATAAGCAAGGAAATGGTTTTATACTGAAATCTCTTTAAAAACTGTAAAACTAGCTACGAAGAGGGTTCACCTCAAATTCCTATCCGAAAGAAGTGTTGGTATGAAAGTTTTTCCTTAGTGCTAAGAATATTGTTAATAAAAACAATCATAAAGCTGTCAGAGGGCTATAATTTCTGAACCTGTATTTTTTATTTTTTTAATATGCCTTTTAAATAAGGTACTTCTCTTGAAATTGACTGGAATATCTGCTTCGTTATCTCACCAGAGTTTAAGGACTTTTAAGACCTATTTTCAAACCAAACAGTAAGGGGTTAATTTAATTAGTTTCGTGTATGCTCAAGAAATTACAAGCAACTTCATGTAATTATTAAGTAGCCAATCAGGTAATCTCTATGTCTGATTAGTGCACTAATGAAATAATGTCTTCCAGTTCAAAGCTGTCATTCCAATCAGGAGACTGCCCTTCAGGCTAGAAGAAAGAGCTACCAGGATTTCCAAGGACTCATGCTATGAATTTGGGAAAAAGAAAACAAATTCACTCCATATTTCACTGCTTTTGTATTGAAAGATAACAGAAAGTTCCTGAATTGACATTTATAGAACACTCCACCAACAGCAGAATAACATTTTTTCCCATGTGCAGAGAACATCTAGCAGAGGGACCACACTGCCAGAAAACAAGTCTCAATAAACTTAAAAGAATACAAGTCATATAAAGTATCTTGTCTGACCAAAACAGAATTAAACTAGAATAACAGAAAGCTCTCTGAAAATTTCCCAAGTATTTGAAACTAAGTAATAGACTTGCAAATAACCTATGGGTTCAATAAAAACTAGTGAATTGCTCTTGCCTAAGGTGAAGAATACGACAAGGATGTTTGCTCTGGCCACTTCTATTTGACACTATGGGAAGTTCTAGATGGTGCAATAGGACAAGAAAAAGAAATAAGGGGTTTCAGACAGGAATGAAAGAAGCAAAACTGTCTTATTCCAGATAACACAATTATCTATGTAGAAAATCTAATGGAATCTTATGAAAAATCTGCTAAAAGAAGTGAGTTTATGAAGGTTACAGGATATAAGATCAATATACAAAATTCAGCGGTATTTTTATATGCTAACAAAGAACAATTGAAAATTTTTTAAATGTACAATAACAAAGTATGAAATGCCTCAGGATGGATCTCTCCCATCTTTTATTAGATTCAGTGAAAAATATTACATCTTTATGTGAGAAATTAAAGAAAACCTGAACAGAAAGATATACCATTTTCGTGGGTAAGACTATTAATACATCAATTTTCTGCACTGATCTATATATTCAACAAGATCAAAATCAAAATCCCCAGCAGGCTTTATAGAAAGTGATCAACTAATCCTAAAATTCCTATGGAAATGCAAAGGATATAAAATAGCCTAAACAACTGAAAATGAACAACAAGAGTGAACATTACTAACATTACTTACTTTTAAGACTTATGATACAATAATTAAGACAGTGTGGTACTGGCTGAAAACAAGTTGAATATTAAATTAAACAGTCCAGCAATGAGCCCATAGATATACAGGCAACTGATTTTTGAAAAAGTACAAAGGTAATTCAGCGGGTAAAGGATGGCCTTTTGAACAAATGGTGCTACAACATATGTTAAAAAAAAAAAACCAAAACCAAAACCTTAATCAATATTTCACACAATCTATAAAAACAAACCCAAAATAGACCATAGATCAAAATACAAAATCTAAAAAAATTAATTCTAAAGGAAAATATAAGAGAAAACCTTTGTGACCCTGGGTAAGGAGATGTCTTAGATAATAAAAGCACAATAGAAGAATTAACAAATTAAACTCTTCAAGAATTTAACTACTGAAAAGAGAGAAAACATGTAAAAATTGTATTTCTGATGGTCTCTATATATATGTGTGTGTGTGTATTATATATATATATAAAATACACAACTTAAAAGACAACCCAGTTTTTTAATGAACAAAAGATCTAATAGAAATTTCAATGAAGATACATGAATGGTAATGAACATCATTAGCAGTTGAGAAATACAAATCAAAACCATAATGAAGTATTACTACTTCACACCCACTAGGATGTCTATAATTAAGAAGACAGACAATAACAAATATTGATGATGATGTGGAAAAACCAGAACTCTTACACATTGCTGTTGAGAATATAAATTGACAGAGCCACTTCGGTCAACAACTTTGTTAATTTAAAGTAAAACATAACTCCACTCCTAGGTATCATACCCAAGAGAAAAGAAAAATACACATCCATACAAACACCTATAACCAAATATCCACAGCTATTATTCATAAGTCAAAAAGCAGAAACAGTCCAAATGTCCACCATCTGATGGATAAACAAAAATGAGTATGTCCATACAATAGAACACTATTCCATCAGAAGTACATACTCAAAAAAGAAAAATGAGAACCCATCCATAAAACACAGCAACCAACCCAACAGACAATTTGAGCAACAAAATAAAGATATGATGAGACTAAAATCCACAGAATAAAATGAATATCCATGAGTCTATAATGATTACAGTAACAGAATGGAGACAAAATAACTAAATGTGATGTGGTATGCAGGACCGAAACATGAAATGAAAAAAGACACTTACGGAAAACTATATTTGAATGAAGTCTGTAGTTAATAGTACTGTACCAAAATTAGTATCTTAGTTTTGATCAAATATTCTATGGTTGTCAAAGATTAAACATTAGGAAAGCTGAGTAAAGGGTATCCGGCAGGGGTCAGCAAACTACAGCCCATGGGCCAAATCCAACCTACCATCTGTTTTCCTGTTTTACTGGAATACAGCCACACCCATTCAATTTTACTCACTGTCTGACACTGCTTTTGCCCTACACGTTGTCAGAGCTGAGTGATTCCAAGAAAGACTACCTACCTGGTCCACAAAGCCTAAAATATTCACTACCTGGCCCTTTACAGGAAAAGTTTGCCAATCCCAGATACAGTGACAATATGGAGAGTTCTTAGGGACAATACGGAGATTTCTTGTGTAACTTTTCTGAAAATCTTAGTCTAAAATTAAAAGGTGGTTTTTTGTTAGCATGTACATACCATATTATCCAGCCATTATACTTCTAGGTAATTTATGCAAGAGGAATGAAAGTGTATGTCCAGAGAAAGGTACACAAATATTCATCAACAGATAAACTAGATAACTACATTGTGGTCCATCCATAAGGTAAAAGAGTCCTCAGCAGTAAAAAGAAATTAACTGCTGGCACATGCTACAAACATGGATGACTCTCAAACTAGTTACACTAACTAGGTGAAGTGTGACCCCTCCCTCCAAAAACAGTATGTATTGTATGATTTCATTTATATTAAATTCTGAGACAGTGACAGCAGATCTGGTGTTACCTGGGAAAAGGGAGGTGGGGGGGAGGACAGGAAATAAGGATTACAAGGGGGAAACAGGGAAATTTGTGGGTCATGGGTATGTTTACTGTTTTGATTGTGTTGATGCAAAGTATACACATATACCAAACCTTATCAAATCGTATATGTATGTCCATATATATATATAGTTTACCGTATGTCAATAATACCTCAATGAAGCTGTATTTTAAAGTAAATCGGTAAAATGTTTTTCTTGCCTTCCAATAACAAGCAGTGTATGAAGAAACAGACCAACTCATCAACAAAATCTTTAGCTACCAATTTCTGCTATCCACCCCTTTTCTTTTACGGAATATTTCTCTTTGGGGGAGAAGACAGTTGTAAATTATAGCCACACTTGCTCTAGCAGTCTAAAGACAATCTCATAGGGACAAGGCTCTCCTGGGGTCTTGCCAACAAACTCTACAAGGCAGATGAGATTACTACAGAGAGAAGCGGCAAGTCACTTGCTGAACAAACCTCCTCCCCCCACTCCTCCACCTTTTGTCCCTCTTCAGAACAACCCCTCTTCTATCTTTGGCCACCCAGACTTGCTGTCTTTCCTGTGCTCCTAAACCTGGGAGAAAACAAGATGGCAGCTAGCACACGAGTCAGAATGAAGCTCCTCTTTTAACAAGGATTTGAAAATGAAATAACCTTTGAGAAATAGGATATTTCCAAAGGGCCTCCTAGAGGACAGAAAGAAGAGTTGAGAGGGGGCAGTCTTAGCTCCTTCGCCTTTACTCAGCTCCCCCACAAACAGTTTCTCCCCCTTATTATCTACTCAAGACCACCACTACTTACCTATTCCACCATATATCAATGGTTACCTGTCTCTAAGTTCTCCACTTACCACATACCTTTATGTTTTACAATGCAAACTCTTCTTCTTCAGTTACATTATCTGAGTGAGACTGGCATATCAAGATTACTTTGAAATTACGTTCAAGGGGGAAAGATCTGTATTTTTCATCTTCAAATAATTTTTAAGAAAAATCGTATAATTAGAACAGAAATGAAATATATTATCTGATACGTAGATCACACTAAAATGTTTTTATTTTAGACAATGTCTCTGCATATACAAACTGAATAAACCCTCTGGAAGTTTAAAGGAAAATGAGGAGCACAGACAAATATGGAAACCAAATCTGAGCTTCACGTTTTTTTTAAAGTAATACTTTTTTAGAACTTAATATAAAATGCATCCATTTATGACATGTTAACTTGAAAATTACAATAAGCCTAATAATTTTTAAAAACCTACCATATGAGCATTAGCATACCAACATTAAATGTGGAACCCAAAATTCAAAGACTTGTGAAAAGAATGTATTTCTGGACAAATTTCCCCTTAAATTCAAACACTGAAATTTCAGGAAGGATGAAATTACACTAAAATATGTTTATTTTAGTAAAACCCACAACTTTCTACTCATAGTATACTCATTCCTCAGTATGTTTATGACAACCCTCAAATTACCTATCACCTCCTCTACATCCAAGCCTTAAATAAGCAGCCTTCAGAAGCATCTTCCCAGTAGACCTGGAACTTAGAACCATAAAATTCAAAGATAAATGATAATCTGGCTCATGTAAAGATGAGAAAACTAGAGTCCAGAGAAAGAGAAAAAAAGCTCCCAAGGTCCCAAAGCTAAAGCCTGAAGGAAGGACGAGGATCTGGTGTTGCACTTTCTGACCATATTACACAACTTAGTGAAGCGCCTCCATTTTCTACCCCTGCTGAACTGACCAGCTCAGATCTTGGAGCCCAGTGCTTCTCATATTTTAATGTGCCCAAGAATCACCTGGAAACTTTCTCTAAACACAGAATCTGATTCAGCAGACATAGGGTGAAGCCTGAGCTTTTTCATTTTTAACAAGTTCCAGACGATGCTAAGCTGCTGGTCTGAAGATCACTGGTTGGTAGAAAGGTCTGACAGCATTTAATTCAATCCTACCCAATTTGGGCTTACTACTTATTATATTATTTATAACTACCAAGTCTATATTAAATCTCCCTAAGCCTCAATCTTCTTATAAAAATACTGTCTTGTTACTGAAGGAATGAAACAGCAGCACACCCACAGACTCCAAGAAGGGTACTAGCAGTTACCGCAGGGAAAGAGGGTTGGGGGGGTAGGGGAAAAGGAGGAAGAAGGGGATTAAGAAGTTATTATGAATAGCACATATGATATAGGGGGATCACGGGGAAGGCATTATAGCACGGAGAAGACAAGCAGCGACTGTATGGCATCTTATTACACGGATGGACAGTGACTGCAATGGGGTATGTGGTGGGGGGAGGACTTGGTAATATGGGTGAATGTAGTAACCACAATATTGCTCATGTGAAACCTTTATAAGATTGTCTATCAATGATACCTTAGTGAAAAAAAAAATACTGTTTTGTAAGGACCAAATGAGATAGGCACTTACTGAATGTCTGGTGACTAATAATGGCTTATTTGAGTACAACTTTAATGTTGGCACTATTTGGGATTTTTTACAAGTTTATTTAAAGATATTTAATTCTCACATTAACTCAATGGCTAAGCATTATTCTCCCCATTTTTAAAGATGGGGAAACTGGGTGTAAGAAAAATTAGGTAGCTTGTAAAATGTCATACAGGTACTGAGTAAAGATAACAGGAAACAAATCTAATCTGGTTCCACAATGCATATTCTTAATCATCTCACTCTCAATAAATGCTGACTGTTTTATTTTCCCCAGCCAAGAACTCACTCCTGAATTCCAAATTCCTATTCACAATACTTTAGTGTCCCTCATAAACTTCAAACTCAACCCATCCCACACTTAACTATCTTCTTCTTTGAAAGCCTCGATCCTCTTTTGATTTTCCCCATTTCAATGAAGAGTAGTATCTAGGTAGCTGCCAAGCCAGAACTCCCCTTTTTGTAACACAAATTTTGTCAACACTCCCCTTTACTGTCTTCATGTGAAATTCATAGTTAATAAAACCTCCCTACATCCATAAACATATTAACCCAACTGTATTCAAAAGGAGACATAAAGTAAACTATACAATAAAATATATTTCAAAATGTAAACACTTAAGCATGACCTCACTAGAAGAGGTAACAGATGCTTGTTCTTAAACACAGCACAGAAAGGTACAAATGCAGACTGACACAGCGTGCTGGTATAATCAACTCGAGTATGGCCAACAATGAATAAGACAATATACAGGAGTGACAAACTTTTAGTAACGTTTCAAACAAAACAGTAGTCTTCTCTTGATTGACACAACAGTTGCATTTCTAAAACTTTTAGTCTATGTTAAAACACTGCAAAAATTACCTAGTGTTTAAATGTAAAATAGGAGTTTGGATTTATACTAAAATAGTTTTTTTAATCTACATAAAAGTTCTCCGTATGGGGATGAATTCCTCATTATTGGGAATGTCCTGTTCACTATGTAACATCTAGCATGCCTGCCACCATCCACTAAATGCCAGTACTGTCTTCCAATGTCTGTGACCAACAATGTCTCCAAACATTCCCAGAATGGACCTTGAGGATGATTAAGGCCCTGTGGATGATCCCACTGTGCTCGACTATTCCTCTCTTACCAAGCCCAACCTTCAGGGTAAAACCATCCAACCACGGTCAGGTAATTCTGTCCCCTATTCTTATATCCAACCTCTCACACAATCTGTTGTCCTTTCTCAGACTAAAGGCCCATCACCTCTCACTCAGCCTACAAGTAATAGCCTCGTAACTTGTCTTTTTGGTTCCAGTGTCCTTATTCCATACTAACAGTGAACTGAACTTTCTACTCTGCAAGAATTATTTACCCTATCAGTCAAGAAATATTTACTGCATATAGATTATATATACCAGGCTTCTTGTAAACACTAAATCCCATCGCTCTCCCCTGCTCCAATTTTAACAGCTCATCATCGCCTACAGCAACTTTCAAACAAAAAAGTATATTTTATATACTTTCAAGCAACTTTCAAACAAAAAAGTATATTTTATATACTTTTACCTATTTTATGTACTGAGTTTCTGCTAACATTTCCCTTAACATAGTGACTCACAGCTTTAAAAGAAGTCTGAAAACCTCAACATTCGGGATAAAATAGAAGTTGTTCAAATAGTCTTTTTTAACCACCACCTCCCTGCTGACATAGTCTCATCTCTTGCTGCTCCCATCAATCCTGCAAGCACGTCCCTGTAACACTGAGGTCCCCCACTCCCTCAAGCACTCTCTCTCTTGTTTCCACACAGGCTCTTCCCTCTGCCAAGTGACCTTTTTTCTCCATCTATCCTCCCGTTAATTTGTACCCAGCCTTCCAGACTCTGGTCAAGCTGTGAAACCTTCCTCAATCTCCCTAGACACGCTTACCTATTTCTTCCACTGCAGTTTGCACACTTCAAATTAAAACAAGTATCTTACAGCACTATCAGTATACTACAATAGTCCGTTTAAACACCTATCTCTGTAAGTTTTTTCATCTCTTATCTTCTGCAGGCAGTGACCATGTCTTCTCACCTCACTTCCTGGCACCTGTCAGTGTACACAGCTATCCTCTCCAGGGTAACTTGACTAAGAAAAGAAATATTATCACGCAATCAAAGAAACATTTCCTTAACCGAGGATGCGGAGAAAGGGGAAGCCTCCTACACTGCTGGTGGGAATGTAAGCTAGTTCAACAATTGTGGAAAGCAATATGGAGGTTCCTCAAAAAACTAAAAATAGAAATACCATTTGACCTGGGAATCCCACTCCTTGGAATTTACCCAAAGAATATACCTTCTCAGATTCAAAAAGACATATGCACCCCTATGTTTATTGCAGCACTTTTTACAATAGCAAAGATATGGAAGCAACCATCAGTAGATGAATGGATAAAGAAGATGTGGTATACATACACAATGGAATACTATTCGGCCATAAAGAAACAAATTCTACCATTTGCAACAACATGAATGGAGCTGGAGGACATTATGCTCAGTGAAATAAGCCAGGCGGAGAAAGACAAATGCCAAATGATTTCCCTCATTTGTGGAGTATAACAATGAAGCAAAACTGAAGGAACAAAATAGCAGCAGACTCAGAGACTCCAAGAATGAACTAGTGGTTACCAAAGGAGATGGGTGTGGGAGGGCGAGTGGGGAGGGAGGGAGAGGGGGATTGATGGGTATGTTTAGTACACATGGTGTGGGGGGTCACGGGGAGAACAGTGTAGCACAAAGAAGGCACATAGTGGATCTGTGGCATCTTGCTACACTCATGGACAGTGACTGCATTGGGGTATGGGTGGGGACTTGGTAATTTGGGTGAATGTAGTAACCACACTGTTTTTTCATGTGAAACCTTCGTAATAGTGTGTATCAATCATACCTTAATTAAAAAAAAAAACCTAGACAGTCAGAAGAACTGGTCCTTTCCTCCTTTCTGGCATTTAGCCAAGTAAGTTAAGTACTCTTGAGCAAGTTACTTAATCCAAATTTTCTGGTCTATGTCAGTCAGTTGAGAGTACCTTGCAGATCTGAAATCTTTCGAGTTTCTGAATCCAGTCTTTCTTTTTTAATTAAATTTTCATTAATTGTAAATTCACATGCAGTTCTAAGATCACAGAGAGATTTGTATACTTTTCTCAGTTTTCCACAATGCTCACATTTTGCAGAACTGTAACATCACAAGCTGGGTACTAACACTGGTACCAAGTACAGCCAATTACAATACCAACTGACAGTCTCCAGCTTTCCCTGTGCTGATTTACATATTATTGGTTATCCCATTGATCTACATGGTATGCCAGTAAGTACACAAATAATCAAATGTAAAATGAACAATTGTGTTTGCCTTTTAAATTATCCTGTACCAAGTATATTAAAATCTATTCTTTATTTTCATCATCAAATTCCAGTTGGGAATCCAAGAGCAAGTTGATGCAAAGCTGTAATGTTGATGCTTCTGCCAGCATCACTGCTACTAACTTCTGGGGAAAATCCCCTTTCACCCTTTCATCAACCTAAAAGGATGATTTGCTTTACCCAATATAGATGGTCTATGTTCCAGAACTGAGTTGGAAAAAGTCAGAACTTTGTAAAGGTTAGCCCATTAGACTGTCCCAGACAAAACAGTTCCATGAAAATACACCTACTTCATAGGGATTAAATGAAGAATAAAAAAGTACATACTACCAACAGAACATTTTAAAAGCAGTAATAAAACTTCTAGAAGGAAACATAGAAGAAATCTTTGCAAGCTAGGTTAAGGGAAAATCTCTTAAATACAAGGCCAAAAGTATAATCCGAAAAAGAAAAACTGGTTAAGTTGAACTTCTCTAATTAAAATTTTCTGCTCTTCAAGAGACACTGTTAAGAGCATGAAATGACAAGCCCTGACTAGGAGAAAATAAATATATTCTAAGTATACACCTAATAGAGAACTTGTACTGCAAATACATAAAGAACTCCTCAAAACTCAATTTTAACAAAACACCCAATTTTTAAAATGCGCACAATTTTAACAGATACTTAACCAAAGTATATGGATGACAAATAAGCATATGAAAACATACTAAGTATAACTAATCACTAGGTAAATATAAATTCAAATCACAGTGAGATACCAGTACACACCTACTGGGATAACTTTAACACACACACACACACACACACACACACACACACACACACACACAGTAACAAACAATGGATGCAGAAGAACTGAAACTCTCACACTGCTGGTGAGAATACCAGAAGCCATAAAAAATTGTTTTCCAAAAGTTAAATACACATTTACCATATGACTCAACAACCCTATTCCCAGGTATTCGCCCAAACATCTGTATGTGAATACTTAAGTAACTTTATTCATGGTCAACAAAACTAGAAATAGCTAGCCTTTTACTAGTGAATGGATACACAAACTGGTTTGTTCCCCAAATAGAGTATTATTTGGCAATAAAAAGTAATGAAATGCTGACACATGCAACAACATTGATGAATCTCAGACATATTGAGCCAAGTAAAAGATACCAGGCTCAAAAGGCTACATACTATATGATTCTACTTTTATGACATAGCCAAAATTACAGGAATAGAAAACATCAAGTGATTGCCAAGAGCTAGAGAAGTGTTAATTCCAAAGGGGCATGAGGACAATTTCTTGGGCGATGAAGCTATTCTATACCTTGATTGTGGCAGTAGTTATGCACTGTGAAAGTCATAGAAATGTGCATTAAAGGCAGAAGGGTAAGGGAAAGAGAGGATTTAATATATAAGTTACATATTAATTAAAATAATTTTAAAAACCAATTTCTTTGGAAAACAACTTGGAAGGTTCTTATAAAGTTAAACATACTTACATAGGACCCAGCAATTCCACTGCTATGCAGAAAACTCAAAAAAGAACTGAAAACATACATCCACACAAAGACCTGTATGTGAAAAAGACTCAACTTTTATTCATAATTGCCAAAACCTGGTTAACAATTCAAAAGTCCACCAATAAGAAAATGACTCAATGTGACACACCACATAGATAAAAACCACGATATAATCTCAACAGATGCTGAAAAGCATTTGACAGATTTCAGGGTCCAAGAACGACAAAAACACTCAACAAAATGGGTAGGGGGGAACATACCTCAACAAAATAAAGGCCACATACAACAAACCCAGAGCTAACATCACACTCAATGGTGAAAACTTTAAGATCAGGAACAAGACAGGATGCTCACTCTCACACTTTTACTCAACACAGAACTGGAGGTCCTAGACACAACAGTCAGACAAAATAAAAAGATAAAAGGCATCCAAATTGATAAGGAAGAAGATAAACTGTCACTACTTGCAAATGACATACTATATATAGAAAACCCTAAATACTCCACCAAAAATCTGTTATAACTAATAACTGGACTCAGCAAAGTTGTAGGATACAAAATTAATACACAGAAATCTGTTGTGTTCTTATATAGTAACAATGAAACAGCAGAAAGAGAAATCAGAAAAACAATTCCACTTACAACTGCACCAAAATTAATTAAGTACCAAGGAATAAACCTTACCAAGGAGGTGAAAGACCTGTACTCTGAAAACTACAAGACACTCATGAGAGAAATTAAAGACACAAATAAATGGAAATCTATCCAGTGCTCATGGATAGGAAGTATTAATATTGTCAAAATGGCCATCCTGCCCAAAGCAATTTACAGATTCCATGCAATCCCTAACAAAATACAATGACATTTTTCAATGAACTAGAGAAAATAATCCTGAAATTCATATGTAACCACAGAAGACCCCAAATAGCCAAAGCAACAAAGATGGGGGTATTACACTCCCTGACTTCAAGCTCTTCTACAATAGCTACAGTAATCAAAACAGTATGGTACTGGCACAAAAACAGACCCAAAGATCAATGAAACAAAGGGCCCAGATATAAACACACACATATATGGTCAATTAATATAAAGAAGCCATGAATATACAATGGGGGAAAGAGTCTCTTCAATAACTGGTGTTGAGAAAACTGGACAGCCACATGCAAGAGAGTGGACTACTGTTTTAACTCCACACACAAAAGTAAACTCGAAATGGATCAGACATGAATGTTAAGTCATGAAACCACAAAACTCTTAGACGAAAACATAGGCAAAAATCTCTTGACATAAGCATGAGCAATTTTTTTCTGGACACATCTACCAGGCAAGGGAAACAAAACAAAGAATGAAAAGTGGGACTACATCAAACTAAAAAGCTTCTGTACAGCAAAGGACACCATCAATAGAACAAAAGGCACCCTACAGTATGGGAGAATATATTTGTAAATAATTTGTCCAATAAGCATTAACGTCTAAAATATATAAAGAACTCAGACACCTCAACACCAAAAAAAAAAAAAAACAATTAAAAACTGGGCAGAGGATCTGAACAGTCATTTTTTCCAAAGAAATACAGAACGACAACAGGCATGTGCAAAGATGCTCCACATTGCTAATCAGGGAAATGCAAATCAAAACCACAATTGAGGTATCGCCTCACACCAGTCAGAATGGGCATTATCCAAAAGACAAGAAATAACAAGTGGTGGCAAGAATGTGGATAAAAAAGGGAATCCTCCTACATTATTGGTAGGAATGTAAATTGGTGTAGCCACTGTGGAAAGCAGTATGGAGGTTCCTCAAACTAAAAATAGAAATACCATATGACCCAATAAATCCACTTCTAGGAATTAACCTGAAGAAAACAAAATCCCTGATTTGAAAAGATATATATACCCCTATGTTTACTGCTGCATTATTTACAATAGCCAAGATATGGAAGCAACCAAAATGTTCATCAACAATGAATGGATAAAGATATGATACATATACACAATGGAGTATTATTTAGCCATAAAAAATAAATCCTGGCATTTGCAACAGCATGGATGGCCCCAGAGGGTGTTATGCTAGATGAAATAAGCCAGGCAGAAAAAGACAAATACCATATGATTTCACTTATTTGTGGAATCTAAAAACAAAACAAAACAAAAGGAGTAAGACAGCAGTAGACTCAGACACTGATAAGTAAGTGGTGGTTACCACAGGGATGGAGTTAGAATGGGTGGGTGAGGAGGGGGATAAAGGGGCACAAAAGTTCTCAATCATACGTTGGTCATGTGGATGGTAGCACAGCATGGAGAATATAACCAATGATTCTGTAACATCTTTCTATGTTGACAGAGTAACTGCAATAGTGGGGGTGAGGATTTAATAATGTATGTAACTGGTGAACCACTCTGTTGGATACTTGAAATTTAAGATTGTGTATCAACTGTATGTCAATAAAAAAATGAAACAACTCAAAAATTTCCATAAACAGGAAAATGAATAAATGGTGGTATGCTGTAAGATGGAATACTATTTAGGAATTTAAAAAATTATCCACTGATACACAAACAACATGGCTACATCTGAAAATCATTATGCTGAGTAAAAGAAGCCAGATAGAAAAGAACAGCAACTCTTAGGACTATGTGAAATTCTAGAAAAGGCAAACGAATCTGTGGTGACAGCAGAACAATGCTTGCCTGAAACCAGAGTGGGGGTGGGGGTCAACTGTCAAAGAATAGAAGGAAAAATTTGTAAGTGATAAAAACGTTCCACATCTTAAGTGGTGATAGTTAACAAGAGTACATGCCTTTGTCAAAACCCAAATTACACACTTAAAAGGATGTACTTTTTATTGTATTTAAATTACAGTTCAATAAAACTAATTTTTTTAAAATGCAACTTGTCAGTGAACAATCTGAAAACAAAACCATCCCATTCACAATAGTAACAAAAAGAATATTTTCAAATAAATTTAACAAAAGAAGCACAAAACATTCAGAAAATTACAAAACACTGTTAAAAGAAATTGAAGACCTGGGAAAACATCCCATGTTCATGGATTAGAAGACTTAACATCGTTGAAATGTCAATACCCCCTGAGATCTATGTAGACATTGATGAACTGATTGTGAAAGACCCAGAATAGCCAGAACAATCCTGAAAATGAACAAATGAGGAGGACTCACACTTGCTGATTTTAAAACAACTGCAAAGCATTATTAATCAAGACAGTGTGGTACTGGCACAAAGACAGGTATACAGACAGAAGAGCAAAATGGTCAACTGATTTTTAACAAGGACCATTCAGTAGCAAGAAAAAAAAAAAAAGTATTTTCAACAAATGGTGCTGGGACAACTGAATAGCCACATGAGAAATGGAAGTTGGACCATTAGCTCATATCATATGTAAAAATTAATGCAAAATGGATCAAAGACCTAAATACTACAAAAATATACTATATATTATAAAAAGTTCTTAGAAGAAAGCAGGATAAATCTTCATGACCTTGTATTTGGCAAAGGATTTCTAGATGTGACACAAAAGCATGAACAACCAAAGAAAAAATAAATTTATAACTTTTGTTTTCAAATGATGCCATCAAGAAAGTAAAAAAGCAATGCACACAATGGGAGAAAATACTTGCAAATCAGGTATCTCCATAAGGAACTTATACTTGGGATATATAATTCATATAACACAGTAATAAAAAGACAACCCAATTTTAAAACAGCAAAGGATCTGAGTTGGTATTTCTCCAAGAAAGATATGTAAATGGCCAATAAGCAAATTGGAAGATGCTCAACATCCTTAGTCAACAGGGAGATGCAAATCAAGATCACAGTGAGACGCTACTTCACCCTAACTGGATGGCTAGAATCAAAGAGTCAGGTAACAAGTGTTGAGGAGGAAGTAGAGAAACTGGAACCCTCATATACTGCCAGTGGTATTAAAAAATGGTACAGCCTCTTTTGTAAACAGGCAGTTTCTCAGATGATCAAACATAGTTACATGACCGAGCAATTCCACTCCTGGATATAGACTCAACAGAATTGAAAACACGACCACACAAAAAGTTGTATACCAATGTGCACAGCAGCATTACTCATAACAGCCAAAAGGTGAAAATAACCTGTCCACCAATAGGTAAATAAGGTATATCCATACAACAGTATTTTCATTATTCAGCTATATAATAATGAAATACTGATACTTGCCACAACATGGATGAACCATGAAAAATCACGTAAGTACAAAATGCCAGTCACAGAAGACTACATACTGTATCATCTCATTCATTATGAAAACAGAAAAAAGTTATCTATAGAAACAGAAAGTAGATCAGTGACTGCTTTAGGGCTGGTGGGAGGGATGTGGGAAGGCAGAAGCAGTGAAAATGAAAACAAAACGTAATGGGGTTCTTTCTCAAGTGATGCAAATGCTCTAAAATGACTGTGGTGACAGCCGCACTTACCTATGAATATACTAAAACCACTGAATTATACACTTTAAATGGGTGTATTGTATGGTATATGAATTCTATCTCAATAAAGCTTTTAAAAAATGACTCACCAATCAGCTGAATCCACATAATCACAATATACTGATTTTTTTAGTTTTATTATACTTCGATTTCAAATATGGCAGATAGATCATACAAACATCTTTATCAAATTCCTTTCTCCCGAGTCTCAGTTGTATCATCATTATCACTCAAAATTTAAATCTAAAATGAGAAAAATAGTAATTACCAACTGATGAAATCTACTTGTGTCAGGGCCTCAGACTAAGGTCTTAGCTCATTCCAATGTCATCATCACCCTATGGAGTAAGTGACAGACCTGCCAGTGAAGAATCTGAGGCTCAGAGAGGTTAAACAGCTTGCTCAGACCTGAGTACTGCCTAGACTGAAGCCAGTGTTACTCCAGTAAGTTTTTTTCTTATTACTTCACTTAATATATTTACAACTTGAAATGTAAATAATTTTACTAATTTTTTCCTATTACTAGAATAAATGGGTTGGCCTCAACCTGCTTAAAAACTATTCCCTTAAAAACCAAACACAATGTGTGAACCAGGATAGAAGTGTAGAAAAACATTCATGAAAGTTATTGTGGGGACAAGTGCAGGCATTTAAATACAGACTGTTTACAAAGTGTTTGTACAGACTTACTGTTAACTTTCTCAAATGTGAGTATGCTATTGATTGGTGCACGTGGTGTGTGTGGCGTCACAGGGTAGACAGTGCAGCTCAGAGAAGAAAAACAGGGACTGTGGCATCTTACCACACTGATGAACAGCGACTGCGATGGGGTATGGGGGTGGACTCGATAATAGGGTGAATGTAATAACCACATTGTTTTTCTTGTGAAACCTTCATAAGAGTGTGTATCAATGATACCTTAATAAAAAAATGTGAGTATACTATTGTGGTTATGGGGAGAAGGTCCCTATACTTAGGGAGGGCATGCCAAAGTATTTTCAAGGTAAAGTATCATCATACTGAGAACTTAGTTTCTAATGGTTTGGCAAAAAAGAAAACATAAAGCTACTGTGGCAAAATATTGACAACTGGTGAATCTAAAGAGTATCAATTCACTTATACTTCTCTTTGAACTTCATTTCAGGTTTGAAATTTTTCAAAGTAAAAAGAAAAAATGAGATATGAAGCTTTAAAATATGATTCCACTTTGTATTATTTATATTGATGTTCATGTTCATCCACTTTAGAAAACTTCAAACAAAACGAAGAAATTTTATGAAATTATATTCTTACCAGATACTAAAAACAGTTTTGAATCAAACTTATATAATCTATGAATGAAAAACATGAATGCCAACTTAATGTAAAAGGAATGATCAATTTGAAAATATTAGGCAATTATGATGTAGTGATTGACTCAGGCAAAGAATCACACATGGATTAAAATTACTAATGGGTGAAACTCTGAAGAGAAACAGGACGTTTACATAGTATCTCCCCACGAGAACTGTATTAATATTAAGGGGAAAACAGGAACTTCGCAGTGGAGAAAGATGGCAGATATCACCTTAAGCCAGTGATCAAAGTCAGTAACCACCACCACCACCAAGGGGACCAAGCAACCTAGTATACCTCCTTCCTGATGCCCTAAGTACACAGCACGCCTGCCAAAACACAGAACTGCGTCTAATTAGGGGACACCTAACAAATCCAAACTGAGGGGTAGGCAGTAAAATGTACTCTTCCCAAAAGGTCACAGTCATGAAAGACAAAAACTGAAAACCACTCCAGATTAAAAGAGCCTAAACAGACCCAACAGCTAAATGCAACATATGATCACATATGATCCTTGCTAGAAAGCATGAACTATAAAAATAATTTCTAAAAAAACAAAAATACACTAAAATTTCATAATATATAAATTATATCTTTGATATACTATTGTCTATAGATATACTATAGATATATAGATATACTATTGTCTATGAATTTCCCGATTTTGAATTATGTAACAGAATGTGTTAAGGCATAAAACACTGAAATGTTTAGGGGTTAAGGGGTACCATGTATGCAATTTATTCTCAGAAAAGTGTAGGGGAAAAATCATTATATAGGTAGATGGACAAATGGAGGAATGGGTAGGCAACAGAGGAGGGGTGAGGACAGCAAGAAGGTGGTAATGATAAAGCAAATGAGGAACGTGGGTGAAGATTCAAAAACTGCTTTCTTTGCACTACACTTACAAGTCTTCTCCATGCTTGACATTATTAAAAAGTAATGTTTTTTTAAAAAACCCAGCCAGAGTTACCACAATAGAGTGGGAAAATAACAAAAGCAACTAATTCTTAAAAGATATTGACACAGTCTGTACATAATTTACATAATTAAGAGAAAAAAGTCTAATTTCCCTCGCTTCTAAAACGTCACTGTTTCCTGACTCTGTGCATTCTAGTTTTGTTAAGGCTCCTTTTTAATGCCAAAATAACAGCTCAACAACTTTAGTCTTACCCGCCTTCTGATGGGCTCCTGATACCAGCTTTCCTCTCTCTGACACTAACATCCCCTTCCTTACCAATAAATGCCTTGGTATTCTACGCAAGTCAAGCTTCCTGAGCTCAGGTCTGGACTCTGCTACCTGCAGGCTATGTGATGTTAAGCAAATCACTTTGACCCTCTGTGCCTCAGTTTCCTCATCTTCAAACTGGAATAAAGGTGATGCCTCCCTCACTGGGTAATTAAAAAGAACAAATATAGCTCAGTGGCAAAAAAAAAAACAACAATCAATTTGATTAAAAAATGGGCTGAGGATATGAACAGTCATTTTTCCAAAGACGACATACAGAGGGCCAACAGGCCCATGAGAAGATACTTAACACCACTAATCATCAGGGAAATGTAAATCAAAACCAACGGGATATCACCTCATACCAGTCAGAGTGGCTAATATCAGAAAGACATGAAATAACAACTTTGGCGAGGATGTGGAGGAAAGGGAAGCCTTGTGCACTGCTGGTGGGAGTGTAAACTCGTTACCGGTACAGCCACTATGGAAAACTGGTATGGTAGTTCTCACAGAATTAACAACAGAAATACCACACACTCCAATACACACCAACACCAATTTCACTTTTGGGAATTTACCTGAAGAAAACAAAATCACAAATTTGAAAAGATACATGCACCCTTATGTTTACTGCAACACTATTTACAATAGCCAAGATATGGAAACAACCTAAATGTCCACTGACAGATGAGTGGCTAAAGATGTGGTGTATCATACACATGTACAATGAAGTATTACTGGGCCATAAGGAAAGAATGAAATCTTGTCATTTATAACAACATGGATGGACCTAGAGGGTATTTTGCTAAGGGAAATATGCAAGACAAAGAAAGACAAATGTATGATTTCACTTACATGTGGAATCTGAAAAATAGAACAAAACAGAAATAGACTCATAAAGGTGGAGAACAAACTGGTGGTTGCCATGGGGGAGGTACATGAAGGGGATGGGTGAAGTGAAGGGGATAAAGAGGGACAATTTTAAAATAAGTAAGTCACAGGGATAAAAAGTACAGCATAAGGAACAGTCAACAAACACTGTCAAATCTTTGTATCGTGACAGTTGGCAGCTATACTTACAACAGCCAGCATTTTCATAATGTATATATATAATCGTTGAGTCACTATGCTGTGTACACCTCAAACCAATGTAATTTTGTATTTCAACTATATCTCAATGAAAGAAAAAGGAAATGTGGTGTATATACACACAAACACAGGAATATTATTCAGCTTTAAAAAAAGAAATGAAATAATTCAGACAAATACTGTACAATCTCATGTATATGTAAAATCTAGAAACAAACACAACTCAGATTCAGAGAACAGATTGTTGATTCCCAGAACCAAGGTGCAGGGTGGGTGAAAGGGCTCAAAAGGTACAATCTTTCAGTAATGAATGATTAAGTCCTGGGGATGTAATTCACAGCATGGTGATGATAGGTAAAAATACTGTATTACATATTTCAAAGCTGCTGAGAGAGATCTTAGAAGTTCTCATCAACAACAAAAAAAATTCTGTGTGGTGATGGATGTGAACTAGACTTGGTGTGGTGATCATGTCACAATATATATAAATACCAAATCATCATGTTGTACACCTAAAAGTAATGCAATGTTACACAACAACTGTATCTCAATTGCTAATGAAAGAATAGGATAAGATGATGCATGAGAAACACTTGAAGCAGTGCCTGGAGAACCCACCATGGGCACCAAATTCATGCTAGCTTTTATTACGAGGTATAAAAAATGACCAAGAAAAGTTCAAAACTTAAAACTTCAAATACAGAAGGTAGTAATAGAAGTCTAATGATTAAAAACACTACTGTCATTATCAGGAAAAAATCTTCCTGTTCATAGTTATGACAGTAAACAACTAAAAATAACCTTAATGCCCCACAGATAATTGGTTAAATAAATCAGAGTATGAATACTCAAGAAGTCATAATGTATGCAATGAAAGGGCATTCTATGCCATGTACTATTAACTGATAAAATAGGATTCAGTTCAGAAGAATACATAAAAGTATGATGAAATATTTAATATACACTCACAGGGAAAAGTGTTAGGCTCCTTGGGGGAGCAGGGAATTCGGACTCCCTCAGAAGTTTGGGGGACAACCCTCAGGATACACACCAGGCTGGATAAGGCCTCAAACTCTGGGTCTCTCAGTTTCTGCTCCCTTACAAATGAGATTCTGGCTTGCATCGTAGCTTCTCACCGTGACTGGATAATCTTCGTATTTTGTAGGTTAAATTGCCAATAACGGGAGTCTGCTTCACCCAGTTCATCTTTTCTTGCAAAATATGTTAGATTACTAGCCAGGATACAGATTTACTTGGCTTGGGAGTAGGAAGGAGTAAGAGAAGGTATGGCTGCCAGATAAAACTCCGAAAGTTTTTGTAGAGCCAGTGGGGAGATAAGACAAACAGAAAACCTTTCTGTTGAGGCGTAATGTCCCTGGGCATGGAGTACCTGTTATTATTAGACCACATAACATTAATACCTGACTATCTTATTGTACATAAATTCCTATTAGAAAAAGATTACAGTCTCATTAAGTAGTAGTCTTATAGATCAGATACTTAAAAAGTGAGTACTCCAAACAATCGAGTTAAGCAAGAATAAATCTAAATTCTAATGATAAAAAGGGTACATTCCTGTGCCCAGATTTTTGTTTTCATTTTATTAAATAGGAAGCTAAAACACTAAGCAACTGACAGTATTAGGGTAGTATAACTACCACCCTCTTCCCAACAGAGGGGAACAGGAGAGAGAACTACTAGTATAAAACACAGACTGGAATTTGGAAAAGAGCTGGCTTTTCTTTAGAAGTGGAGAGGGGAGGTGTCCTACAACTGACCTTTTCAGTACAATGATAAAATGTTAACCATGTGGAAACTGGGATTTTTAAAATAATAGTTATATATTATTAATGAAAAAAAAAGTCCATTCTTTTCCACCATTCTCTTAAGCTCAGAGAGCTCTTTCCTCTTTCATTCCAGGAGAATGTGGTTTTAGCCTCTCCCTCTTCCTCTTTACAACAGCCTTTTCTGAAGTCTGAAGTCATCTTTGTCCTTTTCAAATCACCAACTCAGTGGCTGTTTTCCATTGTAGTTTTCCTGTATTTCTCTGCATTACTCAGCCATGCAGGCCTTGGAGCTATGGAATCCATCCTGTGACCTTGAGCAGCACCTTGGAGTGGGCTTTAAGGACCTCCAAGCTGCCATACTGCCAGAAACCACTTCCACCAGATTACATGTTATAGGATAGTCTGTAGTGTTCTTAAGTCACTATTACACTTAGTACACTTAGTACACTAAGTCACTTAGTACAGCATTCTGTTACTTGCAGCCAAAAACAACCGTAACTGATACAACCTTCCTTATGCACCCCAACACAGTTGGCCATTGAGGCCTGCCTGTCCTGACACCTTTCCTGTTTCCACTTCAGCATTTCATGACTATTCCACTCTAAAAGTTAAACAAGTCTTTCCTCCACTTTGTTGTATCCCAGCAACCAATATCAAATTTAATCTAAAACAGTAAGTACACAGTACATTCTCAACGAAAAATTGTCTTTCCATTATTGTCTAAAACTTCAATGCCCAAATAAAAGTGTTTAACACTAGTGTGCCTGGCATTCAAAGCTTGCTGCAATGTCCCATTTTTCTACTACTCAACCTCCTTTTTTATTGTCTCTCTGTAAGAAAAGAACTCTGATCTAGCTAGCTGACTTACTTTAGAACGAATCTCAAGTCCTGCCTTAAAGCATTTCACTCATGAGCACTGCCTGCCTCTGAAATCCTACTGCAACCATATTCTCTATCGTTCATCTGGCACTATCCCACCACCTGTCCACCTTTTTTTTTTAAACCATACTCTAATTCCCCAGAGCAGTGGGGGCATACAACCTTGTCATATTCCTGCAATGTTAATAATGATGACATAACAGACAGCAAGATTACTGATTAGAATTTGAGATTTCCCTTTTCTCCTTAAATCCACTATTACTACTTTAAAGAACTTCACATTACAAAAATGTAAGCAGTTACCGGCAATGAAGATTACCACTACCAAAAGTTATGAAAACCACATTATGAGGACATAGGTATCCTCAGCATCAATTAGAGCATTCCCCTCCCAATCCACAACATCCTGTAAGGAGAGCTGGTGCCTACTTTACCACCACAATGGAAAATAGCAGACAGAAATCTTTGGAAACAATATGAAAAAAATTAGTGCGTTTGTGTAGTTTCTAACCCAAATCAATACCAGTCTAAGTGTTGAAAAAATCCTGTATTAAATCCCTTAGTTACACAACAGGTGAAATTTTTCTTTAAATCACCTTTCCCCATATAACAGTGTCCCCTGAACAAAGAACTCCAGGACACTGATTATAAAAACAGTCTTCCACACCTAAAAGAATCTGCAAACACAACCTTTCAGGGAGACAGAACACAATGGTGATGGGGAAGAGACAAGACTTGCTGAAGAAGGAGATCTGTTAATTTAACACATTTTCTGTCAAGCAAATCAACTGTCCTTAGTGCCATTGTTACTGAAACAATGAGCATTCCGGAGGAGTGTTCATTAAAAGGACTGGCCAGGAGAAAAGCACTCTTGTAGTCAACCACACCGCTTACAGCATTCTCAATTTAACAACTGATTCCATTCTCAGGAACTATTAATTGGACTTGATTTAAAAGTTCAAAATTAAAAACGTGAAGCGGTTAGTGTATCGTGACCCTTATCACTTCCTCTATTTTCACTTATTTGGGGAGGTTATGAGTTGAGGAGGCACAGAAGGATGCACACAGTTTGTGACAACCATTTACACATTTAATTCAGGTGGCCACATGCCTCAGCGACATACTGCCAAGTCAGGCAGTTACCCTGGCAAACCCACCCAGGAGGAAAAGGAGACCCAACACAGCTCCTAAAAACACAGCTAAAAGCTGACCTGGGCAGTGTGAAACATTGCTGAAATCAGCCAAATACTCTACCATAAAGGTCACTAGAGGTCACGGGCTTTAAACAGAAGAACTAAACAGTCTCTTCCATGTATTTTTACATAAACCATGTTACATTTTAAAGGGTATAAAGACAATGTGAGATTTATTGAGGGGTCATTATCCTCCAAGAAGAGAACACTGCTTCTGACTACACTGGTGACTGACTTTTTACAACTTTTTACAAACTCTGGGATTTAATACCCTGATAACAGGCCAGAAACTACCCCCTCTCCACCCCCCAAACAAACCCTGGGACATCAGTAGGCTGGAACAACAATGGAGTAGGAGCGGTGGGGGTGGGGGTGGGGGGGTCAGGCCTTAGTTCCCCAGTCAACAGAGTAAGACAAAAAAGGTGCTGGGCCCTTTGGGGACCAAATACCCCAAGATGGCAAAGACGGGCTTTCAGATGGACACCTGAAGTAAAGGACAACTCCAGAAGCCACAGAGAGATCACACTGTGCCCTTCAAGTTCTATAGTACCTAGCCTTGCACAGCACAGTTACAAATTCACCATCTAAACACAATTTTTGTACACACATCCCTCTTCAACTTAGGTCTCACTGAACTTTTGACCTGGTCATGACTAACTGCCGCCCCAACCCCCTAACAGCCAAGAGTCCACCACTATGAAATGCTCAAGAGATTTGTCAAGAATAGCCAGCAATCTGACAGGCAATGGCAGCCAGGGCCTGGGGCTGAGCAACTCAGGCTCCTTCCACAACAGGGCCAGGCAGTTGGAACTTGCCTGAGGGAGGCCTTCCTTTAAGGAATTCAGTCAAGCTTCACAACTCCCTCCCTACTGCCCAAACCACTCCCTTATATGACTCCCCAGGAAAGAAAAAAATTAACATGTTTCTCAGTTTCTGACATGCAGTTGCTAATGACATGGACAGTGGAAAGCAACTAACTTCAACTTCTTTCAATTTCTATAAACATAAAACATTACCTTTAGGAAAAAAATGACTATGAGAAGGAAAAACTCACCTACTTTATATATAGTGTTACCTTCTATACAATGAGCAACCCTGAAACATCTTCCTACTTATACCCTAAAGCAGAGATTCTCAAGGGGCAATTTTGGTCCTCCAGAAGACACTTAGTAATGTACGGAGTCATTTTTATTGTCAGGACTGGGGGTGCTATGGCACCCAGAGGATAGAGGCTATGGCTTGCTGCTAGACAGACAACCTACAAGGCGTAGGCGTTTGACAGCTTCCCACAACAGACTTATCTGGCCCAAATATCAATGGTGCTGAGGCTGAGAAACCCTGAGCATTACAAAACCCATGGAATCCTGAGCTCAAAATTGTTACCCAACAATTCCTTTTTCAATTGTACGAACTAGTGAGAAAAAGACTTACCCAAATTTCCCAGTATAAACTGATTAATATTTGCTAGAGGTTCACATAAAGAAGATACAATAAAAGCATCAAAGGAACAGCCTCTAATAAAGTGTGAAAATATGGGAAAGAACAGCTATCTGAAAAGGTTACAGCAGCAAATAAAAGCCAAGCCAGAAGCTGTAACTGGATTTCATTCAAATTTCAAAGTATGAATGTTAAATATAAGAAACAAAACTGAAGGGAAAATGATGTAATTCAATACCTTCATCCTCCAGAATTTCTCATCATCTCAATACACAGAATCTTAGCTCAGTCTGAGGACCTTGGAGAGTGAAAATGTCAATGGCTCAAGCCCTAAAAGTTACTTTCAAAATACCTGCAAACAACATTTCCACATAAAGACAAATTCATGTGATCCACAAACACAGCATGTGTGGATTGCATTTGTAGTACAAAATTAATTTGCAAGACATGGATCCTAACACAACCCACAACTTTGATCCTAACCAGTGAGGTCAGTAATATCCTGAATCTGTTAACAACTTCAGACCTAGGGAAAACTGAGGAATCATCATGTAAAATTCCCATTTTGTAGATGGTGCATCTGAAACCAAAAGTAATCTGCCTAAGACCACAACTGAAGTTAATAACAGAGGTGGCCCTACAATCCAGATTTCTGATGCTGCTTAATTCCTTTTGAAAATATATTTGATCACATTGACGGACTCTAAGAACATACAGTTAGAGGCTGTGCAGTTCTGCCCCCTGTCCACATGGATGTTTACCTAACCCAGCCTTAGCACATAAGCTTTCCAGCCTTCTGCCAGTGCCCCTCATTCTTACCCCTAATACATCCAAGAATCCAGCACTGATCCTCTCCTCATCAAAGGGCAGATGAGTGTTGAGTGTACCAAATGCTGCCAAGTTGTATTTTAGGCTAACCCAACTATGTTCCAGAATATTAAGCAAGACCACACTGAACTTCTGTCGTAAAGCAAGCCAGATGCTAACATGCGGTGCTTCAGAGATGAGAGGTACTGCCCTTTCCAACACTAAAAACTCCAATTACCTCTCTGAAGCTTCAAATGGAAGTGGGAAAAAAAGATTTCTGTTGATATCAACAGAAAGGGGTACAATATTCACTTTTGTAGACAGTGACATTCTGACAGAATATTCTCCCTTTTCAGGATTTCAAGCTGCATGAAGATTCGCCCCTCTTCAGTTCACATCCTGTTCTCGGGCTTCATTCCTCAGAGGAGATCTCCAGGAGACATTTATTACCTGGTTCATTACATGCGTTAGTGTGACAAACTAAGTTTTATATCATTTTAAGTCACCTTCCCATTTCAGTTCTAATCAAATGCCATCTTTTCAGTGAGGCCATACCTGATCATCCTATTTTAATTGCCAAAAATCCATGCCTTCTACCTGGCCCTCTCTGTGCCTCTGCCCTGATATACTTCTCATCATCCTCTGACATACTATACTTAATTTGTTTACCACCTTGCCTCCTTCCACTAAAAAGAGAGTAGGTATTTTTGTGTTATGTCACACCTCCAGTTATTTAGAACAGGATGTCTGAAGAGGGTGTGACATAACACAAAAATACCTGCTCTCCAGCACTCAGCACACTACATTGCACCTAACATACAGTAGATGCTCAACAAATACTTGCTGAAACAAATAAAATCATGACCTTGTCCCTCTACTTAGTTCAGCGGTAATTTTAAAAGGATCACAGTGCACCCCATTAAGAAATGAAGAACTCAAGATTTGTACTGTGGAGTTTTGGTCACTGCTTACAAGTCTAGCCCGTCACTTTTTAGATAATGAAACCGAAAGTAGAAACTGATGTAATACCAATAGCACAAAAATTGGTCCAAAGAACCTGAGATCTAGGTGATGCAAGGAAGCAACTTAGCCTCTCTCAAGTTCAAATTTCATCTGTAAAACAAGGGTAACTCCTTCATGGTGATGAGGTAAAGGATGGCCAAAGATAAAGCGAGGTGACATTTGGAAAATGTACAAAGTACCACACAAGTGTCATTTCTCTTTGGCTACTTTTGACTTGACCAAGGTTACAGAGCCAGTCAGTGCCACAATTAGATTAAGAATTCAGGTTTCCTAACTCTTAGTCCAGTGTACTTGTGTCAGGAAACTAGGCTTCTGGCTCCCCTAATTCAGAGCCTCTTAATCTTTGTGAGGTTGGGGACCTCTTTCAGAATTCGATGAAAAGTGATAGGCTCTCTCCTTCAGCAAAGTGCAGAAACATGTGCACCAACACAGTCTCCCATGGCCCACGCAGGGGTGCCAGGCTTGGAAAACGTGGACATGCTTGGCAGATATATATTAAGTTACTCTTCGCAATTTTTATTACTTATTTTCATGCTTAATAAATTCATTCCTTGGTATTCTTTAAGGGGTGGGATCCAAGAATAAAATTCAGCAATTCAGTGACTGTAATGGGGTTGTGGGGGGGACTTGGTGAAGGGGGGAACCTAGTAAACATAATGTTCCTCATGTAATTGTAGATTAATGATACAAAAAAAAAAAATCAGCATTCTGAATTAAAGATACTGCCCCCAGACTATCATGCTTAAGAGGTAAGGAACTTTTATCCACTTATCACCACAACCAGGAAGCAGATACAAAGAAGGCAAAGGATTCAGTTCCCAAAGGTAGGAAGCTCAGGTAAAAAGCAGACAGGACAATCAAATTATTATCACGCTGTTTCTACAAACCATTCAGATTTATTCTACATAACCATTTTCAAGTAGCCACCTAAAGGCACCACAGTCTCTTTTCTAGGGCAGATATGTCCAAAATATTTGTGATGCAGTGTCTGCCCCTAAAGTCACAACCACGATTTGTTGAAAATGACTCTATCCTCCTTTACCTTTCTTTAGTCAACTATCACACTGTATTCACTGTAAAGAGCACTTGGCTAGACAAAAAGAAAATCTGTATTAGCTCTTTGGGGAGGTCATTTCACCATTCATTTCTCAAATTAGGATAAAACTTAATTGGCCAAACCCACTGAAATATTGAAAAAAAATAAGTGGTTCTGAAATATGAGACAAAGGAGATGAGGCATAACTCCTTTGGTAGTCTCCAAGCTCAAAGTTAAGTCCCTAGAAATAGGTGCTTAATATTGCCAACAACTGAATTCAGTGTTACTGATCTGTTGTCCAGCTACACCTCAATCTCCACATCTGAAAAATAAAAATGACACCTAATCTATGGCACAAATACACTGTGAGCATATTTGCAAATGCCTAAAAATATGCTAATAGTTAATAATTTTTATCCTTGAGTGGTGGGATACAATGTTAACCATTCACAGCTTTTATCTCTGAGCCGTTGGGATTATGGGTGGTTTTAATTCTCTTACCTGTATTTTGCTATAATTTTTAAGCTTTATTTAATGTGTATGTGTCATTTTAAAACCAGAAATTATGAACAACTCAAAGCCCTACCTAAACGTTCAAAGAGTTTTGGTCTGACAATTACAGAACGGCTATGTGGGTTGGGCAGCAACATGCAAGTCCTTAAACATCCTAAAAACAAGAATCAAGTGTATTGACTCTTCTAAAGAAATCCTGTACATACAAGGTTGAACAGAGTAAAAAGGGTTTTTTTTACATGCAAAAGTAAAAATATCCATGCTTTGGGGACCAGTTTTCTAAGTGCGAGGTCTTGACTTGACCTCTTGCAGTATTCCAGCATGGATCCTCCCAGCCCTTCACCTAAGAGACTGCTGCACTTTAGGTAAATAGAAGTCCTTGAGGATTCTGCTTCTTAAATTTTCTATAAATCCAGGTGATCTGCTTGGTGGCCAAGGGCAAAACTTTCCACGGGTGAAAATTGGTTTCCTTAAAAAGCTGATATCCAACTTTTTTCATTTCTTTTAAAGTTGCAGTAAATTAAGATTGCAGGGCCTTTCCAGCTGGCCTAACAGGTACAACTCAGCATTAGAATCGTTGCTTTGTTATTTTTTAGGGAAAGGTCTTCTACTGCACCCAAGCTCTGAGAGATTGTTTCTCAAACTGTCAGGACAATAAACTATGATTTTAAAAAATCACCTAGGCAAAGTAAAAATGTATTTATTTATACTTAGAAAATCAAAACTAATGTTTTTATTGAGTTTGCCACTGTCACGGAGTTACATGTCTGAGAAACCAAAAAAATTTATTTAAAATTTGAAATTTCTTCTAACTACTGAAAACTTTATTAAAATTTATACTAACTATATCATATCAAAACACACCTTACACTAGAAGGATTAGACAAAACTGCAAAGGTTATGAAGTCACTATCATTTGTTATCCATCTCCTGAACATTTTCAAATAAAAACAGGCATTGGATAGTCATCTAACCACCTACATGCTAGATTCCAAATATTCATTTCCCACACGTATTTCAAACAGCATTTACTTTAGCAAGAAAAAGTGTCACTTCCAAGAAACTCCAATCAAGAGAGAAGACAGTTGTCTCAGCCAATTAGTCACCTGTAATGACAATGATTTCATTTCTGCCATACACATGTATTTGACCTCTTTGATCAGTTTACATTTCCTTTAGGAATTAAACTAGCAATTATTCAGAAGCCATAGCTTGCTTCTCACAACTAAGACCTTTATTTATAGAATACTCTAGGTATCTGTAACAACTTATGGCAAAATTAGCTGCCTCTACTTTTCCATCAACAAAATGGGACTTTGAGGGCTCTGAAAGGTAAGGCTTTCCACATTTTTAGAATGGTTCCTTCTACTCTAAAGTTGTAATTCAGCGTCACCTCAATTTTATTTTATTGCAAGGAAGAAACCGGACTAGGGGCAAGTTTTCCAGCACCCAAGATGGCACTGTCACAAACACCACCTCCCACAACAGCCACCAATTTGAGTAGCAGGATATAATTAAACTCCTTACAATTTTATACTACCTAAAAACAAAACACAGAATTATCATAATAATTGCCAAACATCTCTTGACTTTTAGCATTCTCAAATCTTTAATTTTTGTAGCCTTATTTATCTTCTTGGGTCAATACAAACGTTACCCAATTAAATTTTTAGTAAAAACCAAGCTTGTTACAAGTCACGTTAAAACTTTGAAAACAACTGCTTCGGTGCTACCTAAAATGCCCAAGTCATTACATCTTCCTAAAAACAAAAGCCTACGATTTAATTACATTGTTCTAATCAGGTTAAGGAACTAAAGAATCGCCAAAAGCCAGTGAGTAGTCTTAGTTTATCAGCCTACATTCCTCTTCATTCTCCCACCCTACGCCTTTTGATCTTATTTTCCCAATTTCGTTAACTCTGCAACAAGAGCCAAGTTCCCACACTTGATCCACAGGAGAAGCAAATATTTCCGCAAACACCACTGAAGTATAAATTGAGTCCAAAATTAAAAGTGAGGCAAAAATCTTAGGCGTAAACGAATTAAAGTCAATCCGAAAATGGCAGAAAGTAGCTAGGTGGGGGTGGGGAGGCAACAACGGCGACTTGCTCCTCCGAAGCAGTAATTCCCATTTTGGTCACTCCACCGGGAGCTCCTCGGCAGAACTGGGAAGAAAAGCCGACCGACAGTTTCCACCACCTTTGTCCCGAGGCACAAGGTGGTAGGTCATCACAGGCGTGCCCCGGGGCAGCAGGAACTCAACCTGCGGCCAGGCCAGCCCGGCACCTCGCACCCCTCCCGAAAAGAAAAAGAAGAGAAAGGATGCGGCGGCTAGCCTTGTCGGCGCGGTGCGCGCCCGGTGCCCCGCCCGCCAGCCGGCCCGCCCGGGTCTGCTTTCACAAAGCCCTCCGGCCTGGCCGGCGCTGCTCCCCTTCCCTCCGCGCCCGCCGGGGGCAATGGGGGCCCGGCGGCCGCACGAGCTCAGCGGGCCCGCGCGGCGGGCTGCGCCCGAGGAGTAGCGGAGTCCCAAACTTTGCTCCGCGGCCCGCCGCGCACGCCGAGCGCCCGACACCTCGCCGGGGCCCGGGCCGCGTCCGCAGGCACCAGGTCCGCAGGCGCCCGGCCGGCCGCCCCACAGCGAGCGCCCGTGCCCACCCCCCCAGAGTCGCGGCACCGGCCGTGGCCCACGCGAACGTCCCGAGCCCGGACTCCGCGGGGCGGCCCGCCCGCCTCGTGCCCCGCCGCCCGAGGGCCTCGGGAAGGGCGCCCGCCGCCTCCCCGCGCCTCGCGCCGCTCACCTCGATCTCGAAGTCCGGCAGGCGGAACGCGGTGCGGAAGAGCGAGCAGAAGTGCGCGATGGCCGGCACCTCCCACCACGAGCGGAGCTCACCCAGCCCGGCCGCGCCGCCCTCCTCCAGGCTCATCTCCCGGCCGGGCGCGGCGGCCGGGACTCGCCCGCGCCGCCTCCGCGCCTCAGCGCCCCGGGCCCCCGGGCGGCTGGCGGCTCCCGCGGCTACGGCCGCTCGGCACGGGCATGAGCTGGGGCGGCGGCTCGCGGCCGGGTCACTGCGGCGGCTGCTCGCGCTGCCGGCGGGGTCCGCGCGCTGGCCCCATCCCGCCGCTGCGGCTGCGGCCGCCCCCAGGCCCGCACAATATAATCCTCGCCCCGCGGGGGAAACAGATGGGGCCGTCGCGGGGGCGGGGCCGTGAGGCCGGGGGCGGGGCCGCCACGAGGAGGGGCGGGGCCGCCGCGGCACCACAACAACCCGCGCCGCCGGGCACGCTCTCCGCCTCCGGGTGCTCGGGGCTGAGAAGTTTCCTGACTCAGCGAGCGCGGACGGGAAGGGTCTCTGCCACCCCCACTGCGCCCCAGTGGTCGCGTCCTTTTAAAGGGCCCGCGGGGAGCTGCTTTCGGCCGGGGCTGCGCCCACAGACACGCACTTGTGGGAGGTCGTGGTCAAGGCGCTGGCGGGAGCGCGGGAGCACCGCTCGGCTGTGCGCCCGGGAATGGGCGGCTGACAGACCAAGTGCCTTCACGTGTTCTCTGACACTCATTCCGTCCGAGAACGCTGCCTCCAGGGGTTCTGAAGTGGCTCTTTTCTCCGAGGGACGGAGGCAGCGGCGCCGGCGGAGCTGGTCGCGGAGAGCCGAGCGGAGCGCGGCGGGAAGGGCGGGGGAGAGGAGGACCAATCAGCGGCCGCGCGGGAGGTGCGCCCCCAGGAACGGCCGCGTGTGGGCGTCCGGAGCCGACGCGCTGGGGGGCTGCCCGGAGGAGTGCGCACGGAGGGGGCGGGGCGGGGCTCGCGCCCAGACACGCCGCCTCTGCCCCGCCTGGGGCAAAGCACGCCCCAGACAGACCACAAGTTTGGAAAAACTGCATGGAACGCTCAGATTTGTCTGCCATTGCAAATCGCAGCATTTACAGTATTTAGTACAGCATTACGCTCAAGTAGCTGTGACGCCTCCCCCAAATAATCAAGTACCTACTGAGTGACAGGCACGATCGCGAAGTGTTATGGTGCTGAAATCAAAGACCCCGGCTGTGTAAAATGTGGAGAGAATGTTGAACATGAACCAATCTATGTGGTAGATTCTGGAGTGGGCTCTCCAGGTAATCTTCCCCCAACCGTCCCTCACTTCACCTGGTCATTTTAATGACCTGTTTTATTTTCATAGGACAGCATTTTTGGAGAAAAAAAAATTCTTAAAAGAAAATGGATATTTAAGCTTACCTTTTATTAATCAAAATGCTTCTAACACTGGGCTTCCTTTCTCCTGACAGAAACAGCCCAAAAAGTTTTGCTCTTTTATTGCTTGGAGCTGTTTAATAACTTCAAATTTATACTCAAGTTTTCCTGTAAGTTTTAAAACTTTGGCAAGAATGAATGTATATTTAAATGCAAAGGCTACATTTTTGTGTGTTTATAAACATAGGTTCTCTGTAGATACCCTATTAATAGATGAGATGTGAAAAGGGTGACAAGCCACTGTGAAATTAGTCACAGAACCTGAATTAGATATTTTCTGGGCTTTTTTCTCCTGTTTTTTCATTTCCTCACTGATCAGTCTGATTTCCACACTTCCCACAAACACACCCTGTTTTTTAAAGGTTACTGCTTTCCTTCACCTTTGTTTTTAATCATCATATCCTGGCCATTCTTCCCCCACCTTTTTCCTGGTTTTCCATCTGCGTTCTCCTTCCTGTCTTCCCCTGTCATCATGGTTCATCTTTCCACCAGGTCCCTCAGTTTTAGGTGTTGACCAACCTGGCACTCCTGGCGCCCAGGTGTTCCCAACACCCGGAAGCAGAAGGGAGAAGATCCGGCCATTCCGGTGTGTCTGCATACGGGTTCCAGCCCCCTCCCCCACCTGAAGGCTTCTCTTTTGTCCTCTTCCCTCCTGCCCCTGCCCAGTCCTGGAACCCAACAAAGCTGTCCTGGACCGGCAGGCGCCCCCTGCTGGTGACCAGACACACTCCCCCCCCCCACCCGCCTGGCCAGCTCCTCTGCCCTCTGAGCGGTTTGCCCCTCTGCTGCCTTGTCTTCTCTGAGCGTCTCTTTTCAGTGTTCTGCCTACCAGCACTCCCAACTTTATACCTGTTTCTCTCCAACTTTACACCTGTTTCTGTCTATCCGCATCAACTCTGGTTCCCTCTTTGTAGGTTTTTGGTCGGTTCCTCCCCTCAAGGGCGCCCCATCCACCCGCAGTCTGGAAGGAGCCCTGGCCCCCGCCGGGAGCGAAGGAGCCTACCATGTCTTGTGTGCGGCTCAAAGTGTGACCTGAATTCCCTGAGGCTGGCCTCCAGGTAGAGCCTTGCATTTGGACCCCTGCCTCTTCCTCTGTTGGAACTAATACCCTGAATCTTTGACCCTGTTTTGAACCTTTGTCCCGCCTTTACGCTGGAACATAACTACCTCAGATCTATGTTTTTCGACTCCCTTCCTGCCTCATCTCCCAGATTCCAGATTACTGACCCCTGGGCCCGTATGTTGGCCACCGCCCTCCTCCCCTCTCCCCTCCATGAGGAGTGGTGTCTCTGGTCTTTTTCAAGCCTGGCCCACCCTCTAAACACTAGTTGAATCATCTTCCTTAAAAACGCACAAGCTTATGCTCTTTCCTACTCTCCCTCTTTTCTATTTGTGAGCCAGTGCCATTCACCTCAGATGACCTTAAAAGTGCCAAGAAGTAATTCTTTTTCACATTCACCACAACCTTCAGTTCCATATCCTCTTCTAGTTAAATGTTGCCCATTAAAAAGAACCCCAATAATTAGTTTGGCTAATCTGTTTTGCTTACTAATTAATGTTGCAAAAACATTTACCTATTTATCTTTGCAAACTATGCAGTCATTTCAGCTGTGACAGGATTTTTATAGCTTCATGGAGAATGATGTGGGAAATGAAACACCCTTTTATAACACTGTTTCTTTCGGAAATACACTACAAATTCCAAATGATCAGCTAAAAACATTTATTTGAACTTTGCAAGGCATATGATAAATAAAAGTGTGGCTTCTTCCGTTACTGATAACCAGGACTGGAACCCAAGTCTTCTAACCATTCATCCAGTCTTCTCTCCGGGGGATTACCCTGTTTCTCTCTTCTTAAATTGCTCTCTCTCTCCCTGTTCCTAACCAACCTGACCTGGATACTCCTTATTTCATCCCCAGTATCACCATTATTTTATGGTACCTCACAAATTCTTGACACGCCCTCACATGCAGCCCTCCTTTCTCATTCCTATTCCTGAAGAGATCTGTAAGCCAAGCTAATATAAAATTTTTAGAACTGGTAGAAAGTGAAGTAGATTAGTAGTCAGGAAATTAGAGTTCTTTCTTAGAAAATGTTCTTAATCTCTCTGTATCTCATCTGTGAGAGGAAGAACTTAATGGTCCCTGAATTCTGTAGATTTTGTCTTAAAAGTAGAGCCAGATTAACGTCCTTAAGAGTTCAATCACATCATTCACCTGCTCAAAATTCAGTGACTCTTCCTTGAACGTAAGAAAAAGTCCCAATGCTTGTAGATTCTCGATTCAAGACCTGCCACAGTTTGGCTTTACCCTGCCTAACCAGCTTCCTCTGTGCTCCCACCCGCACCCCATCCATCCAATACAATGACTTAGTTCCTCCTGCCTAACTGGTTCACTCACCAGCCTGGACCTGCTTGCCCCCTCCTCTTTGCTCATGGCCTTTCAATTGCCTGAAAAGACTTATGACTCATCCTCTCAGATCATGACCCACTCAAAACTCACTCTCTCCTAAAGCTTCCCTGAAACACTCTAGCTTGGGGATATCTTTCCAGGTACTCTTACACAAAAAGTTACAGATTATATGGTTCACTTAATCAAGTACTTACTTTGGGTCATCTTTCTTTATTTTGAAGTGTTATTTAAATCTTATACTGTAATGGGGTTATCTTTTTCTTCTCAACAAGATTAGATTGGGAGGAATCCTCCCTAACATGCTCCGATTAGATGATTAATCTGATTTTGTAGTGATGATGTGAATAATGGCATGCAACCATAGAAGCCTAGGACCTCCTTGGATTCCTGGCTCGTACTTGCTGGTTTTTCTCCTTTCTCTTTCTTCCTGGTGGAATTCACTCTCTTAGTCCTACTGGGCATGCTTCTCTCAGCACACACCTTCAGCCTAGCTTCTCTCCCAAGCTACAGTGTTACTTCCTTAAATAGCCATTGCATGATGCCTCCCATCACTCAACATGTTAAAAGAAAGAAGGAAGAAAAACTAGCTCAGCATTTCTCTCCAACTCACGCACCCTTTCTGCTTTAAAAGAAATGTATTCCCATACTCCTGGGTTCACCCACTATACTTTCCTCTGCCTTTTATCTTTGCTGAAGATCAGCACCTTACTGGTTCTTCCTTCATGATGTTTCTTGTGTCCTTTCTTTTGATGACCCCAGTTTACACCCTAACCTAGGTCCTTTCCATCTCACTATTTCAGAAACTTCCTACCTGGTTTTCTTTCCTCTAGTTTCTCCCCCAGCTATTCTGTCTTGCCCTAGATGATCAGATTTATCTTCTCAGAACAGTATGTCAGTTTTAAGAAAGTGAATTTAGGTTTAATAACTTATTTTCTTAAACCCAGTATATCTAAAATGTACTTTCCAAGTAGAAAACTATCAATAAGGTATTTTGCATTCACTTTTTTCATACCAAGTCTCTGAAATCTGGTGTGTATTTTACACTTGAATGCACTTTGCAGTTAGGACTAGCCACGGTTAAGTGCTCAGTCTGCACATGTGGCTTACGGCAGTACAGATCTATGTAATCAAAATGATCGGTCCTCACTCTGCCCCTCTGAACCACTGGTTCTTGGCCTGTCCAAACTCTCCCTCTAAATCTTTACAGACTCCAGGCAGGCTTCCCTAACCACCCAGGCCTCTCATAGCATGTCCTAATTTACCTCTTTCATGAATGCTTAATTTCACTGAGTAAATATCAGCTTTTCCATAGGCTCCTTTATTTCCGAAAAGAATATTAATGAAAAAAGTTGTTCTGCATTATTAACAATTTCACAGAAAACACTAGTTACTCCCTCTACATATGTATTTTTTTTCATTAATATACAATCACATGAGCAACATTATGGTTACTAGATTCCCCCCATTATCAAGTCCCCACCACATACCCCATTACAGTTACTGTACATCCACCTAGTAAGATGCTGTAGAGTCACTACTTGTCTTCTCTGTGCTATACTGCCTTCCCCGTGCCCCACCACCACGTTGTGTGTGCTAATCGTAATCCCCCTTATTCCCCTTTTCCCTCCCTTCCCACCCACCCTCTCCAGTCCCTTTCCCTTTCCCTACTGTTAGTCCATTCTTGGGTTCTGTGAGTCTGCTGCTGTTTTCTCTACATATGTTTTTAATTGTAAAGAAAGTCTGTGATAGAACTCAGATTATAATTTTTAAACTGTGCACATGCTGACTATTACTATGTAATCCACCAGATTTTAAGATTACTTCCAAGTCTTTTGTATAAACTAAATTTTCCATCCCACATTATTTCTCCACAGTGAAGTGATTCTGTACTATTTCTTGAGATTGTTTTCCCCAGTCCTGATTTTTGCCTTTCATTGTATCAGGCTTTGACTGACTATATTCATAATATTATCAAGTTCATTTCATGTGGCACCAAGCTAAGTACTGTACAAATGAAATTGCACAGGTGTATGCACATAATTTTCAGTTTAAGGCCAGGAGTGCTGCCCTGGGACATAGGGCAGCAAATAAACAGAAGGTAAATTATAAAGGGATTAGATAAAATTCCCCTTGACCATGTGACTGATGCCACCACTCCTTGTCTTTATGTCTCCTTTCTCCCTCAGCAGCCTTCCAGCTTCTGTCCCACCTCTCCTTCCCAGCCTCCGTGTAACTGCTGGTTCCAGCCTTCTGTCACCTTCACTTGCCATTGGGAGGGAGTTTGTCAATTCTGGATATCCTGCAAAGCAGGTTTCAGAAGAGATGCCTGGGGTGGCGCAGGAGGTGTGAATTCTAAAGGATAGAAGGCCACTGACATGAGAATAAGAGGACAGAGACAACAAGAGATAATTTTTTGAGAGAGAAAGTGGCAGAAAGTATAAATTCTTATAAAAAAAAGGTGTATTTGGATAAGCAGCTAATGTCACTATGAAGACACACTGGCTAGAGCATCAGGGCTGAAAATTCTTGGCTACCCCTACTGTGCTCTGTATAAATTCCCCTTCCCCCACCCCACCCCCACCCTGCGGTTTCCAGAGATTCTAGTTAATTACGCTCCATAAGGCCCAGACTGAAGTGGAAACATGCTCGGAGGAACTCGGGTCTCCTTTCCACCTGTCCACACCTTTCCTCAGAGCGCCTTGGGATGGGGACCTGTGACTGTGAACCGGGTGCATGCAGCGCTTTCATTAACAGCTGCAAGGCTGCCTGAGACCAGGGCTACGTGAGCAGCTCTCTTTATTTTTTACCTTAAGACTGGTAATTTGTTACTGCCATGAAACCGAAGTGTCAGGTTTGCAGCCCTGCTGACCCTGGTTGAGAAAGGCTGCTGGCCACTCTCAGAGGTTCAGTTCCAAAGAGGGAGGCCACTGCTCTCACAGTGCTGCCTCTGCGCCGGCTGAAACCAGCTTGGACCTGAGCTGGGGGCTGCATCCTCACGGTTTTAAAACCACTTGCAGCCATAAAGGAGATAATACGGATGTTAGCTAAAACTGAGTACTCAGGGGATGAGAATAAAAAGGGGGCTGAGAGGGCTTTCTACCATGCAGCCCCTCTTTGATTCAGGCTCAGAACCTCACCAGATTTTTTTGCCTGCTAAAGAGCTGCTTCAATTCTATTCTAGAAACAGTATCTAAGAGTCAGCTCTCTTGCTGTCTCTGGGTCTCTTAGTCCATGTTTATACCATTCTGTTCCAAAATTCTTCACTGGATTCCTGGAGTGTCCATCTCTGGCCTATCTAATTGTGGCATCTCCCCTTGTTCTTGACACCAGGTCAAATAGCTTTGTAGCATCTCAATTCTCAGTGCCATTCAGAAGCTGGTGAATCTTAATGAGTTCTTCCCTTAATCTCTTTTCAAAGGAACTACAATCCTTAATTTCTTTAACTTTCTTTTTAATTATTTTAGCTCCTTGTGTCATGCCTTTGGCTTCAAACCGTCTCTACTCAGCTTAAAGGTCACATTATTTTGGTTGACAGAGTGTCCAGAGCTGAATACATCTGGCCTTAGACTCCTTAGCTGGGCTGGAGTTTCTCCAATTTGATTCATTCAACATAGAAATACACAGTTAAGTAGAAAATTCAGTCTCTGGCCTCAAGGAGTTTCTAAGGCAATTAGTAAGATATCCCTATAATATAGAATATAAATATACTATGTAATGTTGAAGTTGCAAAGGAGTGTAAGAAATAATATCCATTTGGCTCCTTTTAGAGAGGAGTTCATAGAAGAAAATATTTAGTGTGAGCTGGAGTGTTTTGTGGGGAGCTTCATGAGGAAGATGTATCTTGAATTGGTGGGAAACCCACTTGGCTATCTTCATTCATAGCTTAAAATCTTAAGTAAAATTATGCTGAATTCAAAACAAGTTAGAATAGTGTTTTAAATTAAAATGGTACATAGTAGAGAAAGTAATATAGTATAAAGACACGAAGAGTGTTTTAGGATTCTGAAGACCTAGGATTTTAGTTACAGCTTTAGTGTCTAGCAACTGTGTGAGCTGGGGTATCAAATAATAATAACACACACTCCCATTCCATTAACTTCCATGACTGACATATGGAGCAAGGGAGATAATCATTTAAACCATAAGTGGTCACATTTACATAAATAAATATTAATTTCATTATTTTTAAACCTACTCATCCTTAAAGTGACATATTTTCCTTAAATACATGAATCTTTTCATTTATTTGAGTTTCCGAGTGAGTTATTTTCTCTACTGACTTATATTCCTTGCCAATTCATTTAAGAGGGAGGTAGGAAGGGCTACAATATACATATGTTACGTTTGAATAAATATAATCCTTTTGAGGAAAGGAGCTGTGCCTTCTCTTGGATCTCTCATTGGACACCAAATATCTACTTATTGTTCCATTGATTTGAGTATTAAATATCAATTAAGGCTGCAGAGGTGGGCATAGAAAATTAAACTGAGAGATGTGCCATAATAGCAATAACATTTCCCTCTGCTATGTGTCTCAGCCTATTAATTTGGCTCACATAGCATATCCCAGTACCTGTCACCCTCAACAGGAAACTGGAGAGGAAAGGGAGGAAGCATGTTGCCATCACTGTGAATACCATATACCAGGGGTTCTCTTTATCGGGATATTATTTTTTTTTGGTATCATTAATCTACAATTACATGAGCAACATTACGGTTACTAGACTCCCGCTATCAAGTCCCCACCACATACCCCATGACAGTCACTGTCCATCAGCATAGTAAGATGCTATAGAATCACTACTTCTCTTCTCTGTTTGTGCAGCCCTCCCCGTGCCCTTCCACAACATTATGTCTGCTAATCTTAATGCCCTCTTTCCCCCTTATCCTTTCCTTCCCACCCATCTTCCTCTGGCCCTTTCCCTTTGGTAACTGGTAGTCCATTCTTGGGTACTGTGAGTCGGCTCCTATTTTGTTCCTTCAGTTTTTTTCTTTGTTCTTATACTCCACAGATGAGTGAAATCATTTGATACTTGTCTTTTTCCACCTGGCTTATTTAACTGAGCATAATACCCTCTAGCTCCATCCATGTTGTTGCAAATGGTAGGATTTGTTTTCTTCTTATGGCTGATATTCCATTGTGTATATGTACCACATCTTCTTTATCCATTCATCTACTGATGGACACTTAGGTTGCTTCCATTTCTTGGCTATTGTAAATAGTGCTGCGATAAACATATGGGTGCATATGTCTTTTTCAAAGTGGGCTCCTGCATTCTTAGGGTAAATTCCTAGAAGTGGAATTCCTGGGTCAACTGATATTTCTATTTTTAGTTTTTTGAGGAACCTCCATACTGCTTTCCACAATGGCTGAACTAATTTACATTCCCACCAGCAGTGTAGGAGGGTTCCCCTTCCTCCACATCCTCCCCAGCATTTGTTGTTATTTGTCTTTTGGATGTTGGCCATCCTTACTGGTGTAAGCTGATAACTCATTGTGGTGTTAATTTGCATTTCTCTGATGATTAGCGATGTGGAACATCTTTTCATTTGCCTGTTGGCCATCTGAATTTCTTCTTTGGAGAAGTGACTGTTCAGATCATCTGCCCATTGTTGATTGGATTATTTGCTTTTTGTTTGTTGAGGTGTGTGAGCTCTTTATGTATTTTGGATGTCAACCCTTTATTGGATATGTCATTTATGAATATATTCTCCCATACAATAGGATGTCTTTTTGTTCCACTGATGGTGTGTCCTTTGCTGTACAGAAGCTTTCAGCTTGATATAGTACCACTTGTTCATTTTTGCTTTTGTTTCCCTTGCCCGGGGAGATATGTTCATGAAGAAGTTGCTCATGTTTATGTCCAAGACATTTTTGCCTATGTTTTTCTCTAAGAGTTTTATGGTTTCATGACTTAGATTCAGGTCTTTGATCCATTTTGAATTTACTTTTGTGTATGGGGTTAGATAATGATCCAGTTTCATTCTCTTACATGTAGCTGTCCAGTTTTGCCAACACCAGTTGTTGAAGAGGCTCTCATTTCACCATTGTATATCCATGGCTCATTTATCATATATTAGTTGACCATATATGTTTGGGTTAATATCTGGACTCTCTATTCTGTTCCACTGATCTGTGGGTCTGTTCTTGTGCCAGTACCAAATTGTCTTGATTACTGTGGCTTTGTAGTAGAGCTTGAAGTTGGGAAGCAAGATCCCCCCCCACTTTATTCTTCCTTCTCAGGATTGCTTTGGCTATTCAAGGTCTTTTGCAGTTCCATATGAATTTTTGAACTATTTGTTCTGTTTTTATAGGGATTGCATTGAATCTGTAGATTGCTTTAAGCAGGATGGCCATTTTAACAATATTAATTCTTCTTAGCCAAGAGCATGGGATGAGTTTCCATTTTTTAGTATCCTCTTTAATTTCTCTTAAGAGTGTCTTGTAGTTTTCAGAGTATAGGTCTTTCACTTCCTTGGTTAGGTTTATTCCTAGGTATTTTGTTCTTCTTGATGCAGTTGTGAATGGAATTGTTTTCCTTTTCTCTTTCTGCTAGTTCATCATTAGTGTATAGGAAAGCAACAGATTTCTGTGTATTAATTTTGAGTCCTGCAACTTTGCTGAATTCAGATATTAGTTCTACTAATTTTGGAGTGGATTCTTTAGAGTTTTTTTATGTACAATATCATGTCATCTCCAAATAGTGACAGTTTGACTCCTTTTTTACCAGTCTGGATTCCTTGCATTTCTTTGTTTTGTCTGATAGCCATGGGTAGGAACTCCAATACTATGTTGCATAACAGTGGGGAGAGTGGGCATTTCTGCCTTGTTCCCAATCTTAGGTGAAAAACTTTCAGCTTTTCGCTGTTAAGTATGATGTTGGCTGTGGGTTTGTCATATATGGCCTTTATTATGTTGTGGTACTTGCCCTCTATACCCATTTTGTTAAGAGTTTTTATCATGAATGGATGTTGAATTTTATCAAATGCTTTTTCAGCATCTATGGAGATGATCATGTGGTTTTTGTCCTTTTTGTTGTGGTGATCGATGATGTTAATGGATTTTTCAATATTGTACCATCCTAGCATCCCTGAGATGAATCCCATTTGATCATGGTGTATGATCCTCTTGATGTATGTTTGAATTTGGTTTGCTAATATTTTGTTGAGTATTTTTGCATCTACGTTCATCAGGGATATTGGTCTGTAATTTTCTTTTTTGGTGGGATCTTTGCCTGGTTTTGATATTAGAGTGATACTAGCTTCATAGAAAGAGTTTGGAAGTATTCCCTCCTCTTCTATTTTTTGGAAAACTTTAAGGAGAATGGGTATTATGTCTTCTCTATATGTCTGATAAAATTCAGCAGTGAATCCATCTGGCCCAGGTGTTTCATTCTTGGGTTGTTTTTTGATTACTGATTCAATTGCTGGTAATTGGTCTGTTTAGATTTTCTGTTTCTTCCTTGGTCAGTCTTGGAAGGTTATATTTTTCTAGGAAGTTGTCCATTTCTTCTAGGTTTTGCAGCTTATTAGCATATAGATTCTCATAGTATTCTCTAATAATTCTTTGTATTTCTGTGGGGTCTGTTGTGATTTTTCCTTTCTCATTTCTGATTCTGTTTATGTGTGTAGATTCTCTTTTTCTCTTAGTAAGTCTGGCTAGGGGTTTATCTGTTTTGTTTATTTTCTCAAAGAACCAGCTCTTGTTTTCACTGATTTTTTCTATTGTTTTATTCTTCTCTATGTTATTTATTTCTTCTCTGATCTTTATTATGTCCCTCCTTCTATTGACTTTGGGCCTCATTTGTTCTTCCTTTTCCGATTTCGATAATTGTGACATTAGACTATTCATTTGGGATTGTTCTTCCTTCTTTAAATAGGCCTGGATTTCTATATACTTTCCTCTTAGAAATACCTTCACTGTGTCCCACAGAAGTTGGGACTTTGTGCTGTTGTTGTCATTTGTCTCCATATATTGCTGGATCTCTATTTTGATTTGGTCATTGATCCATTGATTATTTAGGAGCATGTTGTTAAGCCTCCATGTGTTTGTGAGCCTTTCTTGTTTTCTTTGTACAATTTATTTCTAGTTTTACACCCTTGTGATCTGAGAAGTTGGTTGGTAGAATTTCAATCTTTTAGAATTAACTGAGGCTCTTTTTGTGGCCTAGTATGTGATCTATTCAGGAAAATGTTCCATGTGCACTTGAGAAGAATGTGTATCCTCCTGCTTTTGGGTGCAGAGTTCTGTAGATGTCTGTTAGGTCCATCTGTTCTAGTGTGTTGTTCAGTGTCTCTGTGTCCTTACTTATTTTTTGTCTGGTGGATCTGTCCTTTGGAGTGAGCTGTATGTTGAAGTCTCCTAAAATGAATGCATTGCATTCTATTTCCTCCTGTAATTCTTTTAGTATTTGTTTCACATATGCCATTGCTCCTGTGTTGGGTGCATATATATTTATAATGATTATATCCTCTTGTTGGACTGACCCCTTTATCGTTATGTAATGTCCTTCTTTATCCCTTGTGACTTTCTTTGTTTTGAAGTCTATTTTATCTTATATAAGTACTGCACTACCTGGTTTTTCCTTCTATTATTTGCATGAAATATCTTTTTCCATCCCTTCACTTTCAGTCTGTGTATATCTTTGGGTTTGAGGTGAGTCTCTTGTAAGCAGCATATAGACGGGTCTTGCTTTTTTATTCATTCTATTACTCTGTGTCTTTGAATTGGTGCATCCAGTCCATTTTCAGTTAGGGTGATTATCGATAGATATGTACTTATTGCCATTGCAGGCTTTGGATTCGTGGTTACCAAAGGTTCAAGGGTAGCTTCTTTACTATCTAACCATCTAACTTAACTCTCTTAGTAAGCTATTATAAACAGTCGGATAATTCTTCATTTCTCTCCCTTCTTATTCTTCCTCCTCCATTCTTTATATGTTAGGCATTTTATTCTGTACTCTTTTGTATTTCCTTTGACTACTTTTGTGGATAGTTTATTTTATTTTTTGCCTTTAGTTAGTATTTGGTTGGTCTGCTTTCTTTGCTTGATTTTATTTTCTCTGGTGCCATCTATTTAGCCTTAGGAGTGCTTCCATATAGATTAGTCCCTTTAAAATACCCTGTAGAGGTGGTTTGTGGGAGGAAATTTCCCTCAACTTTTGCTTGTCTGCAAGTTGTTTAATCCCTCCTTCAAATTTAAATGATAATCATGCTAGATTCAGTATTCTTGGTTCAACACCCTTCTGTTTCATTGCATTAAATATATCATGCCATTCTCTTCTGGCCTGTAAGGTTTCTGTTGAGACTTCTGATGATAGCCTGTTGGGCTTTCCTTTGTAGGTGATCTTTTTTCTCTCTCTGGCTGCCTTTAATACTCTGTCCTTGTCTTTGATCTTTGCCATTTTAATTATTATATGTCTTGGTATTGTCCTCCTTGGGTCCCTTGTTTTGGGAGATCTGTGGGCTTCCATGGTCTGAGAGACTACTTCCTTCCCCAGCTTGGGGAAGTTTTCAGCAATTATTTCTTGAAAGACACTTTCTATTCTTCTTCTTCTGGTACCCCTGTAATGCGAATATTGTTCTGTTTGGATTGGTCACACTGTTTTCTTAGGATTGGTCACACTGTTCTCTTAATATTCTTTCATTCCTAGAGATCCTTTTATCTCTCTCTGCCTCAGTTTTTCTGTAGTTCTGTTCTCTGATTTCTATTCCACTAACAGTCTCTTGCACCTCATCCAGTCTGCTCTTAAGACCTCCTTTTGATTGTTTCATTTCTGTTATCTCCCTCCAGATTTCATCCCTTAACTCTTGCATGTTTCTCTGCAGGTCCATCAGCATGGTTATGACTTTTATTTTGAATTCTTTTTCAGGAAGATTGGTTATCTCTATCTCAGCAGGCCCTCTCTCTGGGGTTGTCTGAGTGATTTTTGACTGGACCAGATTCTTCTGCCTTTTTATGGAGATAGAAGTGGTCACAGGTATGTGGCACATGTGTCAGCTGGGAGAACAAATTCCCTTCCTGCTTGTTGGTCATCTTGCCCTTCTCTGATGCCTGTGCTGCACACCCGCACACTGGGAGCAGTCTCTGGGATAATCTCCTGAGCTGCTGTGGCCAGGGCAGCCCTCAGGATAGCCTAGCGCAGTGCAGGGGGTCACAGCCACGCCACATGTGTTCTCCTGCAAGAACAGCACCCCTTTGTGCCTTCCAGACCTTGCTCTGACTTCCTCTGCCTGTCCCAGTTAGCTGTGTGCTGGACGGAGACTGTGTGGTTGCTGTGAGCAGGGCTTGTCTCTGGCTGCTCCGCAGCTGTGGCGGGTCAGTCGGTTTGCTTGCCACACCAGCCGGGGGTAATGAATGGCAGGCTGCTTATCACCATGAGGGGCTTTGGGTCTGTGTTACCCCCCAGGGGTTTAGGGAATCTGAAGTCTCTCAAGATTCCCAGCCTGCTGGGCTGAGTGTGCTGGGACGATTTTGTCCAGCTGTTGAGCCCTTGCCCATTTGAGACTTTTAAAAAGTGCATGTTTTTCTTTTGTCCCAGGGGAGCTGGCTGTGGGACCCGCTTGCAGTCTCCATTTCGGATTTTACTTTTCCGTTTCTCTTATATCCAGTACACCATGCAATGTGTGTCTGTGCCCCCAGGGCAGATTACTAGGGCTAGTTATTTAGTAGTCGTGTGCTTCCACTCCCTCCCCACTCTGATTCTTTTCCTCCTGTCAGTGAGCTGGGGTTGGGTACCACCCACTCACAGCTTTGTATCTTACCCTTTTCGTGAAATGCTGAGTTCTCACAGATGTATATGTAGCCTAGCTGTTGTACTGTATCCTCTGGTCTCTCTTTTAGGAGTAGTTTTATTTGTTGTATTTTCAAAAATATATATGGTTTTGGGAGGAGATTTCCACCACCCTGCTCATGCTGCCATCTTGAGCCCCGCCTATCAGGGCTTTTTTTTTGAGAGGGCATCTCTCATATTTATTTATCAAATGGTTGTTAACAACAATAAAATTCTGTATAGGGGAGTCAATGCTCAATGCACAATCATTAATCCACCCCAAGCCTAATTCTCGTCAGTCTCCAATCTTCTGAAGCATAACAAACAAGTTCTTACATGGTAAACAAATTCTTACATAGTGAATAAGTTCTTACATGGTGAACAGTACAAGGGCAGTCATCACAGAAACTTTCGGTTTTGATCATGCATTATGAACTATAAACAATCAGGTCAAATATGAATATTCGTTTGATTTTTATACTTGATTTATATGTGGATCCCACATTTCTCCCTTTATTATTATTATTATTATTTTAATTTTTAATAAAATGCTGAAGTGGTAGGTAGATGCAAGATAAAGGTAGAAAACATAGTTTAGTGTTGCAAGAGAGCAAATGTAGATGATCAGGTGTGTGCCTGTAGACTATGTGTTAATCCAAGCTAGACAAGGGCATTAAAACTTCCACGGATGCAGAAGATTTCTCTTAAAACAGGGGGAGTGAGGTTCTAAGCCTCACCACTGTTGATCCCCAATTTCTCACCTGATGGTCCCCCTGTGACTGTGCCTGTCTTAGGTTGTTCCTCCCTTGAGGAATCTTACCCCTCTCTGGCTAACCAGTCATCTTCCGGGGCCATACAGGGAGATGTAAAGTTGGTAAGTGACAGAGAAGCCATATTGTTTGAAAAGGTTAGCTTTGTACTTCTTTGCAGATTTATGCCCTGTGGCTTCTATGCCCAGCATTTGTCTTGAGGTATCTTTACCACTTGGAGGAATTATGATACTCGGTAAATTCGATATGAGGCACGAATTCTATTTAAGGGTTGTAATTAGGAAGGAAGAAGAAAACTATAGAGGTAGCAGATGGAAGAAAACATGGGAGGATTGATTATTTCTTTGACATATCTTCTTGTAGAGTAACTTAAGCATGTACAGGTTTTAAACTACTAATTAAATTGCGCACACACATTAACATAATAGGAATACAGTTACATAACCAAAGCAGATTTGTAATTACCAGTCATCTCCAGTGAAGCCAAGAAAACCAGTTAGGCACCCTAGGCATTTGTGAAAATTTGTCTATGATATGATGTATATTGTCGGGACGTATTTTTTAAAGAGGAACATAGAAATCAACTTCCTTGCTTAGTGTCTCTATTTTTAAACTTAGGATAGAGAGCAAACATTTATATAGTCTAGAGTAACTTTCAACAGTTTTAGTAGACACTATTCATTTTATTATAAGGTCAGATTATTACTTTAAGGTAACCTCATTCTTTTAATTAAAAAAAAGCTTTATTTCTTACTTTTCATGAATAAAACTGTGATCAACATTATTTTTTACTTTCATTACACCAGGCACTCATTTAGTAAATATTTATTGAGTTGCACTATGTTGTAAGCACTGCTGTACGGGTTGAGAATCTAGGAATTCCTATCAACTACAAATCTATGATGTTTATGGTTTGTTTCATTACTCTTCAAGTTAACCAAGCATCGCCTGTCACCTCCTACCTCACTCAACAATACCTGAAATAGAGCCTGTGAGGTTGCTGCCTTTGTAGAGCTGAAAACTAAGAGGAGTGAGGACTTTAGGGGGAAGAAGAGGCCTGCTGGTGAACAAGAACTGTGGGAGGATCTGGGACAATTGCAGTTCTTGTAGAGATTTGGAAACAATCAAACTGAGGTTTAACAATGCCAAACATCAAGATGTTCCTGGTAAAACAGTACAGAAGTTGGCAGTAATTCTCACCTATGCCACCAAAATACTGGCTAATATTCATGGCCTCCAAACCCAGTGGTCTGATGGACATCCCTGCCACATTGCCCCACAAGAGTTAGCAAGCTCCTGACCTCATGTAGGAAAGACAGATTTCCAGACATGGTACTTGCTGCAAATGCTGGGAACTCTGAAAATATCTCCATTAGTCCCAGCTCCCAAACAGGTCCACCCAGCCTTTAGAGTACTTGCCAGGTGCCCATTGGAAGCCCAACTTCCAAATAAGCTTTCTAGCTACAGGCTGGATGAGGAACTGTGAAAAGCAAGTTGGTATTATCAATCCATTTGCAGGAATACAAGGGTCTATCTGTGCCTCAAAAGCCACAACACAGCACAGAGTAGCGTTTCTTGTTGGCAGTCCTGACTGAGGCCAGATGAGAGGTATCAGGACCACCCAGGGTTAATAGGGGTGCTTGTGGAATTGTTGGTGCTGGTCAGGAGGTGGACCTCCAACAGGTGGTTGGATGCACCAGGCCAGCAGAGAGGTAGTTACTGCCATCCTAAGATTTCTCCTTTCTCCAAGTAAGTACTCTCAGTTCATTCAGTCAGTATTTATTTGTTCATTTATTCACAGCAGGACCCAGGTCTGGATTGCTCATTATTGTATCCTAGCACCTGGAGTAGTGCTTGAGTACAATTAGTAAAACCAAACAAAAACAAAAACTAAAGTCATTTACTGAAGGCCTTTTCTGTGCCATGCATGGCATTCGGCTCTACATTTAGATTTGCAAAGTTCAGTAACCCAGGGTCTGTGCACTTTGGCAATTAAAGTCTAGAGAGAAAGGCAAACAAAAAAATCATGGATTACAGTTTTAAGTGTAGAGACAATGTGGTCCGGAGCACACATGAAGAATATGCAAACTAAAGTAGGATGCCAGAGAATTCTTCCTGACAGGGAGATGGTGTAGTGGAGCTTGGAGGATGTAGAGCCAGGGGGATGGCTTGAGAAGGGGGAAGCAGAGAGGCATGACAGCATGAAATAGCCAGGTGGTTCTGAGTGGCTGGAAGGAAGCACTTGAGTTGGCTGTGGTAGAAAGAGACAGAGACATAACCTAGACTAGATCATGAAGGGCCCTCAGTGATAGAATTGAAGTTAGGTGATAGAAGCACTTGAGTTGGCTGTGGTAGAAAGAGACAGAGACATAACCTAGACTAGATCATGAAGGGCCCTCAGTGATAGAATTGAAGATAGAAGGGCCCAAGTTCAGAATTGAAGCTCTACCCTAAAAGATTTGGAGAAGCCATAAAAAGATTTTAAATAAGAAAATGACATAAACTGATTTTTTTGTTGTTGTTGTTGAGAGGGCATCTCTCATATTTATTGATCAAATGGTTGTTAACAACAATAAAATTCTGTATAGGAGGGTCAATGCTCAATGTACAATCATTAATCCATCTCAAGCCTAATTCTTGTCAGTCTCCAATCTTTTGAAGCATAACGAACAAGTTCTTACATGGTGAACGAATTCTAACATAGTCAATAAATTCTTACATGGTGAACAGTACAAGGGCATTCATCACAGAAACTTTCGGTTTTGATCACGCATTATGAACTATAAACAATCAGGTCAAATATGAATATTCATTTGATTTTTATACTTGATTTATATGTTGATCCCACATTTCTCCCTTTATTATTATTACTATTTTTATTTCATAAACTAATTTTTATCTTTAGAAAATTGGCGAAACTATAGCTTGAGGGGAAAAGGGAGCAAATAGGCTGAAGTTAGAAAGACTAGTTAGAAAATAGACTGGAGTCCCAGATTCTGAGTTCAGAAATTCAGGCCGAAAGCACTGAGACCCTAGCGGAGGGCACGAGCAGTAGTGGAAAACAAGGAAGGTGAAGCCAGTGCTGTATGCTTAATCTGTCAGCTCTGGTGATTGATTGGCCTGGTGCTTGAGAAACAGGTAGCCTAGGGGACTCGAATGGCACAAGTGCTGATGTCACTGCCTGAAATGGGGAATATTGTTTTTGAGAGAAAGTCAGGCAAGCAGGTCTACGCACAGTTACCTTAGGCACTGTGGGCATTCAGGGTAGATTTCAGCAGGCAGCTGGATGCACCAGGCTAGCAGAGAGGTCTTGCTAAAGACACAGCTGAGGGACCAGCAGCATGTATACAAGACTTTGGTGTGGCTCCCTGAGGGACACGTGAAGGGAGAAGGGCAGAAGGCTAAGGACAGTCTCTCCCTTATACCTTGCTCACGTGATATGGAGTTAAGATTTCTTAAAGTCTATTGGAAGCTCTTTGCCAAGGTTCTTGGGACTGTACATAAAAAAAACAAACAAAAACAGAAGTGATCTCAGCAGTGCTCAGCACAACAGTGGTGCTCCCCTTGATCTGATAAGCATGCTTACATTATGACAACCAAGTTAGCTGTTGGGCAGCTCATCACGTCGTTGCTTCATATTGAGCTAATGGATAACTGAAACCTCCAGTTATTTAAATAATCTGTCAGGCTAAGGGATCCTCCAACTATTTTTCTGTAATTGATTTTGGGAACTTGATGACACAATTTAACATTCACCCACTAGATGACCCTCTGAACTGCATTAAACAGGCCTCATCTGTCAAAATATAAGTGCCACATGTCAGTATCTCATGGAGAAGAGAAGTTCCAGAAAAGCATTTTAAAACAGGGCATAAAGGAAGAGGCTAATGGGACTACACTGCATTGCTGTTGCTAGAGAAAAGAATCGTATTATGTGTGCTACTTGGCTCTGCTGGAAACAATTATGACTTTTCAGTCTCATCTGGGTCCCAAGGATGCTTAGAATCCTTTACTGGGCCACTAGTTGACAGCCTTTCCTATTGCCATTGCACCTGTTCTGATTGCCCACTCACTCCCAGACCCCAGAGCAGCCCTCCCTCTCTCAGCACATACCCTCAACTTCTGCTAAGGAAAAGGAAGCATCAGTGGTCGCCTCCCTGACCTCCCTTCCTCGACCTTGAACCTTGCGCATGCCTTCATCTAGTCCTCCTCCCCTACTCCTGTGTTAGCCCCCACTGAGCTTCAGTCTGTCCTCCGCCAGGTGTTAAGGGTATGGACTCAACCTTGCCTCCCTCTCTGAGGCCTCAAAAAATAGAGCTCAGTTACAGAAGATAATGTTAGCAGGAGGAGGGAAGTGTATCAAAATGTTAACAATGATTTTTTTCCTGGAAAACTGGAGTGTTCTGTGATGTTTAAATAAACAAATGTAATTTTTTTTCTAGTTACAAGTGATATGATATGTAGCTATTTTTTAATAAAGCTGTTTGTAAGAAATGTCATATTGGCCCCAACTCCGCCATTCACAATCTTTCTTCTCTAACACTAATTTCTTAATCTCTCTATGCCTTGAGTTTTGTGGTGAGGAGTCAATGAAAAAAATTCCTGTATATTTTTCAGAAGTAACTAATTATTAAGGAAATACAGTAACAATATTTTGAGTCTCTCTTTGGGTTATTTAACAGCTGACACCCCCAACCTTCTTTCTACTTTTATGCATTTCCCAAATAATCTGTTTTGATTATGTGTTAACAGTGATTTTTTTTCCTGGAAAACTGGAGTGGAAAAAGACAGTAAGTTTAAATTTTAACAGAAAAATAAGAAAAAATTAAAATATTGTTTTTAATTTTTTTAAATTAGAAATAAACTAAACAAAATTAAGATTGTCCATAATCCCATCATCAGAAATAACTACTGTTAATAAGTTGATATATTTCCTCCCAGCCTTTTCTACGTAATTTTCTTTTAATAAAAATGAGATGTATATTATAATACAACTTTGTATCATTTTTCTCTTAATGTTATAACAGTATTTTTATGCATTTTTTAAAATTCCATTTGTACATTTCTGTATTTCTAAAATCTATATTGAACATGTGTTATTTGTAAAATAGTATATAAAATATAATGAGTAATGATGTAATATAACAATACCTAATAAATGCTTAATGTATAAAACAAAATTTTTTTTAAAGGCATCATATAGAAAAGAAAAACTGACAATGATACCATTACCCACAGATTACAGTTCAGTTTTGTATTTGTCCTTCGAGGCTTTTCTCATGTACAACTTCTATAATTAGGAGGAAAAAATCTGCCTCTTCTCTGTCCCACTGCCACCCTCCCATGTGCTGCTCACCTCTCTTCCATGGGTGCCTAAAGCTGTCTCCCAACTGGTTTACTTGACTCAGGTTCTTCTTTCCAGGCCACCTTCCCAAGTATCTGGTCCAGTTACTTTCCTGCATGAAAGCATTTCCTGACTCCCAGTTGCCTGCAGGATAAGGTCCAAATTCTTCAGCTCTGCTTGTGAGCTTCTCCATAAGCAGATGTCAGCCTATATGCCCAGACTCACCTTCTCCAGCAAACGGTCCTGACACGCCCTCACCCCAACAATACACACTTGCCTCTGTGTCTGCAGAGTGCCGTTCCTGGGCTTCCACTTCTTATTCTCTACTTGGTGAAACTGGACTCCTCCTTCAAGACTTGTCTCAAACGGGACCTTTTGTGCTGCCCTCCAGGCATACAAGTCCTGTGCACACCTGTACTAGAGTTTTACTTTATTGTATGGGGGTGCTGTGTGCATCTGCATCTTCCTGAAACTGGGTGTATCCCTGGGTGCTTGTCATGATCTGTACGCCTCTAGCACCTAGACGGTGCCTAATGCATAATGTCTTTTTAGTTGAATGACTGAAGAAGTGCCTGAGTGTATGTCTGACCTTCACTCAGCTCATCAATCAACCAGCATTTTTGAAGTATCTGCTATGCTCATCATGAACAAGGCACTGTGGAGTTGTGAAAACACTTTAAAACTTTTTATTCGGTGCAACAGATTTTTTGAGTGCCTATTATTTGCTACGACAATATCAAGTAAGTAAAACATGGTTTCTAATTTCAAGAGAGGCTTTCAGTCTTCACAAGGAGGTACAACTTTGTTCCATGAAACAAGTGTAAATAATATGAACAGATTCCTGTTAGATGTAGAGACAAGTGAGAGAGAAATGGCACAGCAGAATGGAAATAGCACTAGACTACGAGCCAAGGTGGTTTCCCTGCTTTACCATTTCCTAGCTGTGTAACCCTGGATATGTCTCTGCATTATCGCCCTGAGTCTGTTTTCTCATTTGGTAAAATCAGTGCTTTCACCTCTTTGATCACTAAGGTTCCTTCCTTCCTGTCACTGAGTCTTGTGCAGTGTCTGGAAAGGGAATGATGACTGGGGCTTAGACTTGTTGGAGGAAGGCTCATGGGAAGGTAAAATCTAAGGCGCACTTGAACTACGGATGAGATTTGGATAGCCAGGGAAGAGGAAGAACAGCCTTTCAGGTATGGGAAATAATAGAAACAAAGGGACAGGCAGAGACAGCACTGCAGGCGTGCGGTGAGGTGGACTAGGCCAGGCTACCCAGGCTGGCCAATGTTTGCTTGGGAAGAATGGGAAACAGCTTGGGTAGGTTTCCTCGGGCCAGGAAGGATTTCAGAGGGACACTCAAGTGAAGCTATTTTAGGATACTTGGAAAGGCAGGATGGAGGTGATAGGGGCCAAGTTTAGCTTTGCAGCATAGGGAACGCAGAGCTGGTTGAAGAGAAGTCTCAGAGTCTGGCTTGGCTGTCCAGTCTGAAGGACAACTCAAAGACCGTTCTTCAGTTTTAACCCAGAGAAAGTGAATAAACCAGGCTCTCACCCAGACACCCACACATTGAGGAGAGAGGTAACGCTCCCAGCAGTCTATCCTGGCGGCTGCTCCAGTGGCTTCAGGACAAGGGTTGCTCCAGCTCTTCTATACAACCAAACTTCCAAGAACTTTTGATAAGCACAACTTAGGTGCCTTTTTTAAATTTTTTAATAAGAATTTGTAGTGTTTTGAAGTCCTTTGAACTTGTGATATGTTTTGAAATGCTCAAATTTTATCTTAATCAAGAAACTCATACAATTCCCTTCAGTTTCCTAAGAAATTAAAAAGTATATTAAATCAGTGGTATCCAAATTTAAAGATCTGGAGGAATATGAACATTGGTATCATAGATACATATTTTATTAAAACACCATTCCAAACATTGTTTGCCTCAGGCTGGGGATTTCAGTGGCCAGGGAATAGAGGCAAAAGGAAGACATATAATGTATTCCAAATAAAATACAGAAAATAAAAAATCTAAACTATTAAAGCATACTGAAGGGAGCTATTTTGCTGATTTCTAGTATTTATTAATATGTATTCATTTTTCAACTAATAGTCATTATCATGTCAAAAATCATGTTATGATGCTATAAGCTGTGAAAACCCAAGTAAGCAAACAATTTTACTCTTATTTGATTAGTTCTGTCCCAGCAGGATATGGAGGCACACTCAGAAGAGAATGAAATGAAGGACTTTCCACAGAGGTGGGCGAGGTTAGGGAAACCAACAAGCAGTGCTGAAGCGTTCAGGCCGATGTCAGCACCCCTGGCCTGAAGGGGAGAGGGTGGCCACTCTGTCAGTGGAGCCCCAGAGAGGGACAGAGCCAAGGGGAGGGGCGTGCCTGTCAGAGAGGTAGTCATGGAGAAACAGGCAGGCTCAGATCCCAGAGCAGGGTAGAGCAGAGCAGGAAACAGTCCCACCTTCCTCTGCTCCCAACTTCTGGTCTCTGGGTGGTACCTCTAGGCAGCCAGACCCAACTGACTGGCAATGGAGCCCAGTGATCAGCGCTTCAGAGGTCATCCTCCTGGGTCACTTAACAGGGCTGACATGGGTCAGAAGATGAGTGGCAGGCCGGTGTCAGAGAATAGCCAGCCCTACAATATCCTATTCTATAATAGTACAGAGTGCTGAAAATTAGGAAATGCAGGGCTCAGCGACCCCACCTGAGAAAGACTGGGTAGTGGTGAATTTAGGCATAGAGCAGGAAACAGGGCACTGTGAGCAGACATGTGGCTCGCACCTGTGAGAGGTAGGCTCAGGAGAAGGCAGTAACAACAATTATTTAAAACAATATCAAATGTATTTCTCAAAAAAGATGGTCATCCAAAGGAAGGTAGCTTCGGAAGCTCTACAATCAACCTAGAGAGTACTATCCTCAACACACGGCTTCTATCTCACGATCATCCCGCCATCACCTCTGTCTAGCAGCTCCTTGAAAGGACAATGCTTAACCTTCAACATGAGTTTTTCATCATAGAATTTCAGGCTCATGGACACTCAGGAGTAGAACTGTTTGTTTTTAGAGGGAATAGAAGTATAGGTCTCCCTCAAATTCCAGTTTCTGGCCACCCTCAGTCACCCTTCAGACACCCAGCATTTTAGAGATTTTTGGTATAGATTTGGGTATAGCTTTACTCTTTTAGACTGAATGATGTTCATTAGGATACAGAAAGTTTTCTGTACACATACGTTGCATATTGCTATTTTTGTATCTCAGTTATGTCTGAAAGAGAGAAATAAGTAACCGGTATGGAACAGACTGTAAGAGAGATTAGTCATCTTCTGAAGGAGCAAAGCAAAATTACACGGTTTTAGACAATTCTAAGACTAGATTACTTTACACTAGTAAATTTCCAGTATTTATAGAATATATATACATACACAGTATTTGTAAACTGAGAAAAGCAGTGTATCCAAGATTGGCTTGATACTGGGTAATAGAAAGGCAATGAAACAGATTTCCCCTGCCTGTTACATAAAACAAAGTCAGGAAAATGCTAAAATCTGAAGGAAATTCTGCTGAAAAGTGAGGGAAGTGTCTCTTGGGAGGAGAGGAAAGCAGGAAATAGTCATCAGTCTGTGGCTGTCCACGGACCAGCCCAGAGTGGGCTTGTCACAGAGGGTGCAGAAGCGCAGCTGGTGATCAGCTGCCCGGGGCCACCAGAGCTCACACTGGGGTTTGTGGTGCCAGATGCAAGTTCAGTGAAGTGAGCTCCAGAGGGGCTCCCTCTTTTCTCAAAATTTGCAGGAGACTCTCCAGCTTTGCCCTGTATTTTTCTTCTTGCTTTGCCCTGTATTTCTTACCAAAGCCAGACCAAAAAGGGAAGCCTAGCTTTTCATTTCAACTGATTTTCTGTGGAACTCAAAACCACAGGCTAAAAAACAACTTTCTGGTGCCCAGAGGACAGCCACCAAGCAAGAGAGAATGCATGGAGTGGACTCTGAGAATTTGCTTCTGCCTGAATTAGAACAGAACTGAAATTATTGCAAAGGATGTGGGGATACCCTTCAGTGTAAAAGATTAGGACTGTCAGGCCTACAGTTCAATTGAATTCTTCTCAGAAAACATATAAGTGCTAGGAATTGTGCTAATTTTAAGAAACAGATATGTCAATATGGACACTGTCCTCAAATAGCTTGGAAAATCAGAAGACAGGTACATGATTCGATGAACTACAAAGCATTCTCAGTAGTGAGGCAAGTAGAGGGTATAATGCAGTCTCAAGAAATGAGTCTAGTAGGTGAAAATAAACGCATTTCAATAAAGTCTGAGTTCCCCAGCAGCTCAGCACAGATGCACACTATTTCATGCCAGAGTGGTTTTGTGGTCAGTGATATGACAGGGGATCAAGTACCTTCATGCCTCCCAGATCTGGACTAGCAGACCTCCGTGTGAGTTCCCTGAAGTCACTGACACTTCTAACGTAGGAAGAGAAACAAATATTTTCAGGTGATCCAGATGCTGTTGCTGAGGAAAGGAAATGCTTTGTTAAACAACAGCTCTGAGGTGGACAGACTTTGAGTCGCAGCTGGCCTTCAGTCGTCAGTCCTGCCTGTGGTTGATGACAAATGGCAGGCCCGGGTGATCTTTCTGGAGAGGCACAGTGGGGCCCAGGCCGGCATCAGGCTCTCTAGCAGCCTGCTTGGATTGAAACGTGGCTCCACCCCTCACCTACCTGCTGTGTCATTGGGGCAAGTCACTTAACCCCTTTGTGCTTAAGTTCCTCAGCTGTTCACAGCGATAGCCACAGTAGCCTTGTCTTAGGGTTTGTGAAGATTACATGGATCACTTAGATGGACAACGCCTGGAACCACACTTAGCACTTAGCTTTCAAGACATGATAGTCATATTTCTAGTGTGCTTGGTGGTGGGAAGCTTGTCCATGCACTGGGTCCAGAGAAGGAAAGTGTGTGGTCCTCACCTGACAGAGACAGAAAGATGAGTGGTTGCCTGGCATGGGGGGAGTTCTGGGGAGAAGATGAGTGACTGCTAATGGGTAAGAGATTTCCCTTGGGGGTGATGAAATGTCCCACAGTTGATTGTGATGATGGTTGTACAATTCTGTGAATATAATAAAGCCATATAATTGTACACTTTAAATACCTGGTATGTAGATTATATCTCAACAAAGTGGTTAAAAACAAAAGAGTACACAGCCCAGAAGCATTAAAGCCTGATTCCCACTCAGGCCAGGAGGATGGCTCCAGGGTCAGCTCTTCTCACACCTCACTGTGTCATACTGAGCTCGGGGCATGAACGTTCTCCTCACGTACAGCGCTGCGCACAAAACTTGGGGGATCCAGGGGACATTTAGATGCCCACAGACGTGAAAAGACGGAGCCACCAGCCCTTCTTGCTTCTCACCATTTTCTCAGCGCCCAGGCCCCGCCCCCACCCCGCCCCCGCCCCGACCCTGCCTCTGGGAGGGGATTGGCGCCAACCTGAGGAGGCCTGTGGGGGGCCCCCAGGAAACAGGAAAGGGCCTGTAGTGGGCTCACTATTGGGCCCTGTCTGTCAACTCTGTGATTTTTTTAGTTTCTCTTGTTTATTTTCCTTTGGCAAATTCCCACTAGTCCCCAGCTGTGTAGAGGAAAGAATGGAAGATTTGGTGTTTTGCTCCACAAGTGGGCCATAGGAGAAGGGGCCTTGTCTCAAGTCCTAGTAGGGAATCCCTGGCCTGCACCCAGCCCCACCCATGCCCCATCTGCAGAGCCTCCCCCACGGGGCTGGAGACCCCAGGCTGCTCTCCTTAGTGACAGGGAGGCTCATCTGAAGGTGCCCAACACTGTCACGCTGGTGAATGCACTCCCTGGTGCAGGTAAAGTAAGCAGAGGCCAGTTTTACTCAACTTACTTGATTAAGGAGTTGAAACTTGGGAGTCAATATGTTAAAATCAGAACTACAATGCCAGCACTTTAAATGGTATTTAGTTAGTAATTTAATTTGTACAGTGACTCTTTAAAGAGAAAAAAGTTTACAATAGACACGTTCTTGAAAGAGTTCTGTGTCAATCATATTTTAACATTAGAGAAAAATATGCCAAAATATAAAGAAATGATGCAATGAATTGTTTCGATGCGAATAATCCCCACTTAAAATTTTTTTTCTCTACATTTGTCTCATTTCCAGATTATTCACAATGAGCATAAATAACTTTTACAAAGGGAATATTATTTGTAAACTTAAACAATTAAGAAAATAGCTCTCTTTAATTTTTCAATTTTCTACTTTTAAAATTTTTTTAGAAAACGTGTAATATTTTCTAAATCATCCCAAATTTAAGTCTTTTATAAATATAAATTTTTAAAAAATGAGTTAAGGGTTAAACACATATTAGATGTCCCTGTATGGTACCTGGTTATCTCTGTAGATACTAAACAATCAAAGTTGGCTCTGTCAATAAATGCCATGCAGCTGTCCAGGAACCTTGGCCATCTTTTTGAGGCTAGGCACAAATCAAGACTGGCTGCCCTGAGATGTTGGGATTTGTTGGCAGCCACGCTCAGAAAATAGCGCCCAATGCAGGGCAGCCGGAAGGCCCCGAACTTCCTAATGACAAATCATCCCACACCACTAAACTACATGCTAATTGCGCCTTGGCATAAGGACCAATGAGACCCACCAAATGGTTATGCTAATAAGGCATATGGAGCCGCACCAACCAGGTCAGAGCATGAGAACTATATAAGCAAGCCTCTCCTTCCCCTCTGGGTCCTGCCCAACTCATTTGTTTCACGAAGAGCTGAAGAATAAAGCTTTCTGCAGAAGAATCCTGCTGTTGTTGCATGCTGTTCTTGCCGGCGAGGACAGGGCACGCGACAAGTGGTGCCGAAACCCGGGAACCAGAACATCACCGGCACAGGGAGGACCCTTCAGACATCTGGAGAGGATTCAGAACTGCAGGTCAGAAGAAAGCCCGGAGGGGTAAGTTCCGAGAGGCCCCTGCTTTTTAGGATGATGGTTGATGGTTCTCTGTAAATAAGGAGGCACCATGGGGAATGCACCGTCATTAGTCACGGCGCTGCAGACAGCTCTCAAAGAGCGAAACTTGAAGGTCTCCAGCAAAGTCTTAGGATCTTTTGTGAAGGAGATAGACCGTGTGGCCCCCTGGTTCATTTGTTCAGGGTCCCTCTCAATCCCGAGCTGGGACAAACTGGGGAAAGATCTTGATAGAGAGGAGGAGGAGGGTAGCCTGAGGGGAGGCACCAGGCCCCTCTGGAAACTGATTAGAGCTTGTCTGAAAGATGAGAGATGTGAAAAGGTAATAAAAGAAGGTCAGAGAGCATTGACAGATATCCAAGAGAGCATGTCAGAAACGGAACGGGAAACAGAGAGCGCGCGCGGCCGAAAAAAGGCCACAAAAACGAAGGTAAAGAAACCTCAGAGTGAGGGAGAAAGCCCGCCTAGGGCAAAATCGAAAGAGCCCCGAGAAGCGAGTGACGATCGCCTCGGAGAAAATAGTAAATACCCCTGGAAAGAGTTGAGGGACCTCCAACTCTCCAATAGGGAATCTGAGGAGGAATTAACGTCCGCAGAGGAAGGGGAAGATAATAAAACCGCAGAGTGCAGAGGTAAGGGAACCAGCAAAGTTGAAAAGCGGACCAAGGAAAAAATGAAAGCAGGGTGTCCCCCAACGCCCGTTGCCCCGCCACCGTACGTGAGTGGCGCACTCTCCTTTTGCCACCCAGATACTCTTCAGGCAATTAGACAAATGTTTCCTGTATTTGAGGATAACGGTGTACGCTCTCACCAGCCCCTGAGCCATAAACAAGTTAAAGACTTAGCGGAATCCGTCCGAGCGTATGGGGTCAGTGCCAACTATACCATAGCACAAGTTGAGAGATTAACAGAGACAGCCATGACACCCGCAGACTGGCAATATGTAACTAAGGCATGCCTTTCTAGTATGGGGCAATACATAGAATGGAAGGCATTGTGGCATGATATCAGCATGACCCAGGCACGCGCAAACGCGGCCGAAGGACAGCCTGCGTGGTCATATGATATGCTGATGGGCCAAGGACAGTGGGTAGCCAACCAGACCGCCTTCCCCTTACAGGTATACGCACAAATAAACACGTGCGCCGCCAAGGCATGGAAAGCCCTCACCAACAAAGGAGAAGTATCAGGCAATTTGACAAAAATTATTCAGGGGCTGAGCGAGCCATTTTCTGACTTTGTCGCTCGTATGATGGAGGCCGCAGGCAGAATATTTGGAGATCAGGAACAAGCAATGCCCCTAGTGGAGCAATTAGTATTTGAACAATGTACCAAGGAATGCAGACAGGCGATAACACCCTGGAAACAAAAAGGGATACATGCCTGGTTGAAAGCCTGTAGAGAAATAGGAGGGCCACTCACCAATGCGGGCCTAGCCGCGGCCATATTACAGAGCCACAAACAAGCCAGGATCACTAACAGAAGTATCAAATGCTTTCAATGCGGGAAATTAGGACATATAAAGAGAGAGTGTAGGAGCCCAGCTTCAGAACAAACAACCCAAAAGACCCCTGGGTTGTGCCCTAAGTGTAAGAAAGGCAGGCATTGGGCCAATGAGTGCCGGTCTATTAAAGATATAGAAGGGAAACCCTTAGAACTGCCAAAAAACGCCCAGAGGGGCCCCTGTCACCAGGGCCTGCAAATATATGGGGCAACCAGCACGCAAGTGTCATTCGGGAACAACCAGGCCCCCCAAGGAGAGCCACTTCAGGTTCCGCGGGATTGGACATCTGTGCCACCACCAGAATAGTGTTGACTCCACAGATGGGAGTTCAGCCTATCCCTTCAGACTTTAAAGGCCCCCTACCACCAAATACCATTGGGTTACTCCTAGGGCGCTCTTCTGCTGCATTGAAAGGCCTGGTAGTTCATCCCGGAGTCATAGATCAAGATTATGAAGGACAGGTAAAAATCATGTGTTCGGCCCCTAGAGGAATCTACCCTATATCTCCGGGAGACCGCATAGCCCAGCTTAGTTTTACCTAGTCTCCATGCCAATTATCCTGCTACCAACACGGAGAGGGGAGAAAGGGGCTTCGGCTCCTCTGACTGGGATTCAGCCTTCATAGTATTAGATTTAGCAGACAGACCAAAATTAACTCTTCAAATAGAGGGAAAGAGCTTTGAGGGAATCCTAGACACTGGAGCAGATAAAAGTATTATCTCTGCAACCTGGTGGCCCTCCAAGTGGCCTGTGACCCAATCCTCACATTCATTACAAGGTTTAGGATATGAGTCAAGCCCTTCAATTAGTGCCAAACCATTGAAATGGCGAGCCCCTGAAGGACAAGAGGGTACAGTCACCCCTTATGTACTCCCTCTACCGGTCAATTTATGGGGGAGGGATGTCATGAGAGACTTAGGCCTCAAACTCATTAATGAATACTCCACCCCCGCCCAAGGCATGATGATGGACATGGGATACATCCCTGGCAAGGGGCTGGGGAAACACCAACAGGGACACATAGAGCCCATCCTGCCCAAAGTAAAGAATGACCGTCACGGCCTGGGTTTTTCATAGGGGCCATTGAAGATGCCATGCCCATACCTTGGCTCACAGAGGAGGCCGTATGGGTTCCTCAGTGGCCCCTATCCTCTGAAAAATTAGAAGCAGCTCATTGCTTAGTGCAAGAGCAGCTCCAAGTGGGACACCTAGAACCCTCTGTGTCCCCATGGAACACACCCATATTTGTAATCAGGAAAAAGTCAGGATCATGGAGGTTGCTTCATGATCTGAGAGCAGTAAATGCTCAAATGAGAATGCTTGGACCCGTACAACGGGGACTGCCACTCCTCTCTGCCTTACCCAAAGAATGGAAAGTGCTCATAATAGATATTAAAGATTGTTTCTTTTCTATACCTCTAAGCTCCAAGGACAGGGAAAGATTTGCTTTTACTTTGCCAGCTATTAACCATGAACAACCCGATGCCAGATTTCAGTGGAAGGTCCTCCCTCAAGGAATGGCAAATAGCCCCACCATATGTCAACTGTACGTTCAGCGAGCGCTAGACCCAATTCGTAAGACCTATCCCACGCTAAAGATCATCCATTACATGGATGACATCCTTCTTTGCTCCCCACAACCAGCGGAAATAGAAGAAGCATATATAGATCTCACTAGATCCCTAGAAAATTGGAGACTGAATATAGCAAGCGAGAAGGTCCAAAAATCTAGTGTTAGCAAATTCCTAGGAGCAACCATTTACACAGATGTAATTTGCCCCCAAAAGCTTGAGATAAGACATAATCAATTGCGAAATTTGAATGACTTCCAAAAACTCCTAGGGGATATTAATTGGTTGCGCCCATACTTAAAGATACCCACCACTGAATTGACTCCACTATTTAAAACCCTAGAAGGAGACCCACAACTAACGTCACCGCGCTCCCTCACGCCTGAGGCATTACAAGCCATTCGCAAAGTAGAACAGGCTTTGATGACAGCACAATTAAATAGAGTGCAATCGAATGAACCCTTTGAGTTGTGTGTGCTTCCCACCCCGGAGCTGCCAACAGCAGTTTTATGGCAGCACGGCCCACTGATCTGGATCCATCCCCAAGCCTCTCAGGCTAGGACAATAGAGTACTATCCGGCAGCCGTGGCCAAACTTGCTTTGAGAGGAGTAAAAACCTCCATGACACATTTCGGAGAGGCTCCAGCTAAAATTATAACCCCTTACAGCGTAGAACAGATACAAGTATTATGTGCTATGAACGATGATTGGGCCATACTTGCTTACAGTTTCTCAGGAACCTTTGATAATCATTTCCCTAAACATCCCCTCATCAACTTCCCCAAAAATCATCTCCTAGTATTTCCTCGGGTCACTAGCCTAACCCCGCTGCCTCATGGAAAAACAGTTTACACGGACGGGTCTAAGACAGGCACAGGTGCCTATGTCCATGATGGCAAAGTTGTGACAAAAGGCTACACGCCTGACACTCCACAAATAGTGGAATGTCGCATAGTCTTAGAGGTCCTACAAATCTTTCCTGAACCTTTAAATATTGTGTCTGACTCCTGTTATGTAGTTAATGCAGTCAAATCTCTAGAAGTGGCCGGGCTAATCAAAGCGTCCAGCCCAGTAGCCACTTTGTTCAAACAGATACAATCAGCACTACTTCATAGGCAATCTCCTTTGTATATAACTCATATCAGAGCACATTCAGGCCTTCCCGGGCCTATGACCCAAGGCAACCACCTGGCAGACCTCGCAACCAGAAATATAGCTTTTCCCCTGCTAGACCCTATCACCACAGCTTCAAAATTCCACACACAATTTCATGTCACTGCTAAAACGCTGCGCAGGCGGTTTAGCATAACCAGGGCCGAAGCTAGGAACATTGTCCTTAGCTGCCAACATTGCTGCAGCTTCCTTCCCACACCTCATGTTGGGATCAACCCCAGAGGTATTAGGCCTTTACAAGTTTGGCAAATGGATGTGACGCATATTTCGTCTTTTGGGAAACTGAAATATGTACATGTATCCGTGGATACTTGTTCAGGAGTCATCTTTGCCTCCCCATTGTCAGGAGAGAAAGCTTCCCATGTCATCCAGCACTGCCTTGAGGCTTGGAGCGCATGGGGGTTACCACAGATTCTGAAAACAGACAATGGCCCAGCCTATACCTCTACAAAATTTGCTCAATTTTGTCATCACATGGGGATAAAACATATCACTGGCCTTCCCTACAACCCACAGGGTCAAGGGATTGTGGAACGTGCGAACCGCACGCTCAAATCCTATTTACTTAAACAAAAAGGGGGAATTGAAGATATACCCCCCACACCAAAAACTGCCATAGCCCTAGCACTTTTCACTATAAATTTTTTGAATCTGGATGCTCAAGGCCATACAGCAGCGGATCGCCATAATCAGTGGCCAAAAGACCCACAAGAACTAGTAAAATGGAAGGACGTGTTATCTAACCAATGGAAGGGCCCGGATCCAATCATAATCAGATCCAGGGGAGCTGTGTGTGTTTTCCCCCAGGGTGAAGAAAATCCCTTCTGGATCCCGGAGCGCCTAACGAGGAAAGTCCTAAACAAAGGAGATGACTTCGCTATACCTCCTGACCCTGCTCCTGACACTGGAGACCCCGACTCAGGGAGTATTGAGATGGGGAATCCAGTCTGCCTTTCCTAAGCCTGTGCCTGTCCGTTTCAATGCAGCCGTTTTTCCGCGCTTTTTCACTACCAATGCTAGTATGAACTTGCCCTACTTAGTTAAAGACACCCTAGTAGCTCCCCTGGGAGAAAACCGATCCTTCGTAACTAATGGGTCATTATGCTTCACCACTCAGAATCTAGCTGGCTGTATCTCCCTGAAACGGAGGAAATACGGATGGTTCAGTGACATAATTCTAGAGGCCAGTAGCCTCCCCGTTATGTCAGCTAAATTTGAAGGGCCTAATAAGGAAGGGAGCCCGCCCTATAAGAACATGACTATCCACCAGATGGTTCTCTGGATCAATGGCACATTTGTACACTCTCCCAGGAACAATTCCACCGACAGGCCTCGTCAACCCAAATATGCCTCCCATTGTGTGGGCGACTATGAGGGAGAGCTGTGGCCCTGGACTGACTGTCAGTCAACTGTAGTAACGTGGGCAACTGAGAGGCAGGAGTTTACCATCTCCCCAGATATGGAGGGACGGCCAGCCAATGAGGCTTGGTGGCCAGTAAAGGTGCTCGAAGGCGAGTTTCGTCAGCAGCTGAGCATGAACCCCTTCCATAAATGGATGCTGTGTGGAGTCAATGGCTCGTGTACCGACCTCTCCCCCTTTTCCGCCCTCCAGGGTGGGGGAATCGGTGTAAAAAATATCACCTTTTGGTGCGAGAATAACCACATGCGCGCACACTGGAACATGATCATGACCCATAACAACGAGAACTACACGTGTTCAGCAAAATCAGGTCCAGAGTCACCTAATTCCCTTTTTCCACCTTCTCCAGTATGCGTATACCCCCCATTTCTGTTTATCTTATCCAATAGTAGCTTTGACTCCTGCTCCAATGAAACCTGCTTTCTGTCTCAGTGTTGGGATGCGCGTAACTTTACCAATGCTTTGGTAGTCCGCATCCCCCGTTGGGTCCCTGTTCCCGTAGACGCCCCTAACACCATGACTCTGTTTCGAGAAAGGCGCGATTTCGGTGTTACAGCCGCCATAGTGCTCCTGATCTCCGCGACCGCGGTCGCAGCCACCGCCGCTGGTATAGCTTTAGACACCTCCATCAAATCGGCTACAGAGCTCAATAACCTTGCAACCTCAGTAGCTTCTGCCCTGGACCAACAGTCCACACTTGATGGCAAACTGAAAGGAGGAATAATGATCCTCAATCAACGCATAGATCTCGTGGAGGAACAAATGGAGGTGCTCTGGCAAATGGCCCAATTGGGATGTGAGCGGAAATATCGTGCCCTCTGCATCACTAGCATTCAATATAAAAATTTTACACGGGCAGCTAATCTGTCACGAGACCTGTCCCAGTATCTTTCAGGAAACTGGTCCCAAGACTTCGATGGGACACTAGAAGAGCTGCGGCGAGAAATTATCCACATCAACTCCACCCGTCTAGATATCTCCGTAGTGGAAGGACTCTCTTCCTGGTTCCTCAGAGCTCTCTCCCACGTCAAGGAGTGGGCGGGCATGGCTGGGATGGGCGTGTTCCTGCTTGGAGGTCTCATGCTCTTACTCTGGTTGTTATGCAGACTCCGCAACCAACATAAGCAGGACAAGGTGATCCTTGCTCAAGCCCTAATGGCGATAGACGTTGGCGCCTCTCCCCAAGTGTGGCTCAACATGCTTAAGAAGGAAGCTCGGCTTTAGCTTGAGGTAGCTCTTGCACCCTGAGCCCATGTGGCACTGCACCAGGCCCGAGTACCTCAATGCTTAATCACAGCTTTCTTTAAGAAGCTCATGGTGCAAGAGGGTTGAGAAAAAGGGTCCAAACCCTTTGTACCAAGCGGTCCCAACGCCAGCCAGAGGATGCGAGGCAAAGCACTGCAAGAGGTCTTGGACCCCTCTGAGAGGCATGCCTGACTGCATAGGGGTAGATGCCCAGAACCCCTCTCCAAAAAGGGGGCATCAGGAAGTATGATGGAGGTCAGGCCTCTGTCTCCGCCTCTGCTGGCAAGTTCCGCCTTGAGCTTCTGTTAGACAAAAAAGGGGGAGATGTTAGCAGCCGCGCTCAGAAAATAGCGCCCAATGCAGGGCAGCCGGAAGGCCCCGAACTTCCTAATGACAAATCATCCCACACCACTAAACTACATGCTAATTGCGCCTTGGCATAAGGACCAATGAGACCCACCAAATGGTTATGCTAATAAGGCATATGGAGCCGCACCAACCAGGTCAGAGCATGAGAACTATATAAGCAAGCCTCTCCTTCCCCTCTGGGTCCTGCCCAACTCATTTGTTTCACAAAGAGCTGAAGAATAAAGCTTTCTGCAGAAGAATCCTGCTGTTGTTGCATGCTGTTCTTGCCCGGGAGGACAGGGCACGCGACAGGGATTCAGCCCCAGGGAAGCCTGAGTTAGTATTGATAGCTGTTTGTAGCAAGCTTTTTCGCCTCTGGAGAAGCCCGCCGTACTGGCCAAAGATGCCCTCTCCTAGTGCATCACACATGCCCAGCAGGTCTGGCTGCTGCTCTTGGTTATTCAGGGTTCCAGAATATTGCTTAAAGTGGAGCCGCTGTGGACAGCTAACTCTACTGTTGTCCTGTTTACTGTGCAGCAGTTGTTCACAGGCCTTTCTCTTAGCCTCTCCATGTCTTGCTCAATGAATGGAATTGCAAAGCATCTCGCTCCTATGAAGGTAAACCGGATGTGTTCTTGCACCTTTCTTGGTGATCCTGTCTTGTTTATTCAGTAATTATGACTCAAGAATGAAGTTAATGAAACTGTTAAAGAAATTTTATATGAGGTCCAGGGAAGGCAGAAGTCATACAAACATAAAACCTAATAAAACCCTATCTTGGTGATGTAGGTTGTTAACATAGGTTGAAATTGTATGTCAGCTATAGTGACACCATGCAGACTGCGCCACCACCTCCCAAAAGGCAACCTGATTCTTCCTCAGAATGATTTTACTTAGATTTTCGGTGCATTCTTGGGCCTTTATTAAGCTGGGGACTTTTTGAAAATCTGAATTGCTTGTTTACTAACATTGTTGGCTTTATGAGGGATCTCCTGGCATATCTTGTTGTGCTCCCTTCATATTTTATTGTTAGTCTGGCCTGACTTTTCAAAATGGACTGCTCATGTCTGATGATTAGACACTGAAAGCTTGATAAGGAGGTAGCTAGAACAAACAGGCAGTGTGGAAGAGTGGGAAGAATGCGAAATGGAAATGAAGAGTCCTGGATTTTTGACCCAACTTTCTCCCCAATATTGTATGATCAAAAATTTCAAACATACAGAAAAGCTGAAATAATTGTATAGTGAACATGTAATACTTGATACCTATATATATTCTGTCTATACGTTCTGTTCTATTTGCTTTATTCTTTATCTATCCATCTAACCATATATCAATTAATCTTATTTTTTGATAGATTTCAAAGTAAATTTTAGGTATCAGTACACCTCACCAGTAAACACTTCAACATGCATATTAGTAACTAGAGTTTGGTGGTTGTTTACAGATTTTTTTAATGGTTCTTTTAATTTAGGTAAAATTTACATACAATGAAATAAACAAACTATAAATTTTCTCTCCAGTGAGCCTTGACAAATGCATACACCTCTGTAATCCAAACTTCTATAAAGATATAGAATATTACCTTTACCCTGGAAAATTCCCACATACCATTTTTAGTCAATGCAAATGCCCACCCTCCCAGAAGCAACTGCTCCCCTGACTTTTTTCACCACAGATAAATTTTGGCTGCTCTAGAATTTCATCTAAATAGAATCAGACTGTACGTACTTTTGTGTTAAGGCTCCTTTCATTCAGCATAATGCTTTCGAGATTCATCTGTGTTATCATATACTTGCTCGCTTTTATTACTGAAAGTACTCCATTGTTTCAGTATATACTTTGTATTTTCATTCTCCTGTTAATGGATATTTAGGTTATTTCAATTTACCTACTATACCCATGAGGTTATTCCAAAACTGGAATAAACTGCTATGAACATCTCGGTACACGTCTTTTTGGTGGACGTGTGCTTTCATTTCTCTTGGGATACAGAAGAGGTGTATCTTTAGTCTTACAAGAAACTAGTGAAACAGAATTATTAGAGAATACTATGAAAACCTATATGCTAAGAAGCTGGAAAACCTAGGAGAAATGGACAACTTCCTAGAAAAATACAACATTCCAAGACTGACCCTGACAGAAACAGAAAATCTAAACAGACCAATTACCAGCAACAAAATTTAAGTGATAATCAAAAAACTACGCAAGAACAAAACCCCTGGGCCAGATGGATTTACCTCGGAATTTTATCAGACATACAAAGAAGACATAATAACCATTCTCCTTAAAGTTTTCCAAAAACTAGAAGAGGAGGGAATACTCCCAAACTCATTCTATGAAGCCAACATCACCCTAATAACAAAACCAGGCAAAGACCCCACCAAAAAAGAAAACTACAGACCAATATCCCTGATGAACATAGATGCAAAAATACCTAACAAAATAGTAGCAAACTGAATTCAAAAACACATCAAAAGGATCATACACCATGACCAAGTGGGATTTATCCCAGGGATGCAAGGATGGCACAACATTCGAAAATCCATCAACATCATCCACATCAACAAAAAGAAGGACAAAAACCACATGATCATCTCCATAGATGCTGAAAAAGCATTCGACAAAATTCAACATCCATTCATGATAAAAACTCTCAACAAAATGGGTATAGAGGGCAAGTACCTCGACATAATAAAGGCCATATATGATAAACCCACAGCCAACATCATACTGAATGGCAAGAAGCTGAAAGCTTTTCCTCTGAGATGGGGAACAAGACAGGGATGCCAACTCTCCACACTGTTATTCAACATAGTACTGGAGGTCCTAGCCACAGCAATTAGACAAAACAAAGAAATACAAGGAATCCAGATTGGTAAAGAAGAAGTCAAACTGTCACTATTTGCAGATGACATGATATTGTACATAAAAACCCCTAAAGATTCCACTCAAAAACTACCAGAACTAATATCAGAATTCAGCAAAGTTGCAGGATACAAAATTAACACACAGAAATCTGTGGCTTTCCTATATGCTAACAATGAACTAAAGAAAGAGAAATCAGGAACACAATTCTATTCACAATAACATCAAAAAGAATAAAATACCTAGGAATAAACCTAACCAAGGAAGTGAAAGACCTATACCCTGAAAACTATAAGACACTCTTAGGAGAAATTAAAGAGGACACGAACAAATGGAAACTCATCCCATGCTCCAGGCAAGGAAGAATTAATATCATCAAAATGGCCATCCTGCCCAAAGTAATATACAGATTCTATGCAATCCCTACCAAATTACCAACAGCATTCTTCAATGAACTGGAACCAATAGTTCAACAATTCATATGGAAACACCAAAGACCCTGAATAGCTAAAGCAATCCTGATAAGGAAGAATAAAGTCAGGGGGATCTCACTCCCCAACTTCAAGCTCTACTACAAAGCCACAGTAATCAAGACAATTTGGTACTGGCACAAGAACAAAGCCACAGACCAGTGAAACAGAATAAAGACTCCAGACATTAACCCAAACACATATGGTCAATTAATATTCCATAAAGAAGCCATGTACATACAATGGGGAAATGACAGTCTCTTCAACAGATGGTGCTGGCAAAACTGACAGCTACATGTAAGAGAATGAAACTGGATCACTGTCTAACCCCATACAGAAAAGTAAATTTGAAATGGATCAAAGACTTGAATGTAAGTCATGAAACCATAAAATTCTTAGAAAAAAACATGGGCAAAAATATCTTAGACATAAACATGAGTGACCTCTTCTTGAAGATATCTCCCCCAGCAAAGGAAACAAAAGCAAAAATGAACAAGTGGGACTATATCAAGCTGAAAAGCTTCTGTACAGCAAACGACACCAGCAATAGAACAAAAACATATCCTACAGTATGGGAGAATATATTCATTAATGACAGATCCAATAAAGGGTTGATATCCAAAATATATAAAGAGCTCACACACCTCAACAAACAAAAAGCAAATAATCCAATTAAAAAATGGGCAGAGGAGCTGAATAGACAGTTCTCTAAAGAAGAAATTCAGATGGTCAACAGACACATGAAAAGATGCTCCATGTCGCTTGTCAACAGAGAAATGCAAATTAAAACCACAATGAGATATCACCTCATACCAGTAAGGATAGCCACCATCCAAAAGACAAACAACAACAAATCTTGGCGAGGTTGTGGAGAAAGGGGAACCCTCCTACACTGCTGCTGGGAATGTAAATTAGTTCAACCATTGTGGAAAGCACTATGGAGGTTCCTCAGAATGCTCAAAATAGAAATACCATTTGACCCAGGAATTCCACTTCTAGGAATTTACCCTAAGAATGCAGCAGCCCAGTTTGAAAAAGACAGATGCACCCCTATGTTTATCGCAGCACTATTTACAATAGCCAAGATATGGAAGCAACTTAAATGTCCATCAGTAGATGAATGGATAAAGAAGAGGTGGTACATATACACAATGGAATATTACTCAGCCATAAGAAAAAAACAGATCCTACCATTCGCAACAACATGGATGGAGCTAGAGGGTATTATGCTCAGTGAAATAAGCCAGGCAGAGAAAGACAAGTACCAAATGATTTCACTCATATGTGGAGTATAAGAACAAAGGAAAACTGAAGGAACAAAACAGCAGCAGAATCACAGAACTCAAGAATGGACTAATAGTTACCAAAGGGAAAGGGACTGGGGAGGATCAAAGGGAAGGGAGGGATAAGGGTGGGGAAAAAGAAAGAGGGCATTACAGTTAGCATGTACAGTGCGTGGGGGATACGGGGAGGGCTGTGCAACACAGAGAAGATGAGTAGTGATTTTACAGCATCTTACTATGCAGATGGACAGTGACTATGAAGGGGTATGTGGGGGGGACTTGGTGAAGGGGGGAGCCTAGTAAACATAATGTTCTTCATGTAATTCTAGATTAATGATACCAAAATGAAATAAAGAAAGAAAGAAGGAAGGAAGGAACAAAGGAATGAAGGAATGAAGGAAGAAAGAAAAAAGAAAGAAAGAAAGAAAGAATGCAGTAGCCCAGATTGAAAAAGACAGATGCACCCCTATGTTTGTCGCAGCACTATTTACAATAGCCACGAAATGGAAGCAGCCTAAGTGTCCATCAGTAGATGAATGGATAAAGAAGAGGTGGTACATATACACAATGGAATATTACTCAGCCATAAGAACAAAACAAATCCTACCATTTGCAACAGCATGGATGGAGCTAGAGGGTATTATGCTCAGTGAAATAAGCCAGGCAGAGAAGGACAAGTACCAAATGATTTCACTCATGTGTGGAGTATAAGAACAAAGGAAAACTGAAGGAACAAAACAGCAGCAGAATCACAGAACCCAAGAATGGACTAACAGTTACCAAAGGGAAAGGGACTTGGGATGATGGGTGGGAAGGGAGGGATAAGGGTGTGGAAAAAGAAAGGGGGCATGTATAGTGTTGTGGGGGGTACAGGGAGGGTTGTACAACACAGAGAAGACAGGTGGTGATTATACAGCATCTTGCTACGCTGATGGACAGTGACTGTAGTGGGGTGTAGGAGGGGGACTTGGTGAGGGGGGAGCCTGGTAAGCATAGTGTTCTTCATGTAATTGTAGATTAATGATAGCAAAAATAAAAAAATAAAAAAATACCTCAAAGGCAAATAAAGAAGTTTACACAGTTGTTAAAAAAGAAGAAGAAACTACTAAAACATTTTCCAATGTAATTGTACCACTTAACACTCCACTGTAATATTTCAAAGTTCCAGTTATTCCATATTGTTGCCAGTATTTTGTGTTGTCGCTCTGTTTAATTTGATAGATGTGTAGTTGTATTGCATTGTGATTTTAACTTGCATTTTCCCGACTGCTTTGAGCATCTTTTCCTGTGTTCGTCTGTTTTTCTTTGTGAAGTGTCCTTCAAATATGTTGTCTAGTTTTTACTTACGTTCTTTATTGAGTTATAGGCATTCTACACATATTCTAGACGCAAATTTTTTGACATATATATGTATATAAGGTAAACATATGTTTACTTATTTACATTGTTAACTTTTTATTTTAAAATAGTTTCAGACTTCTAAAATATTGCAAAAAAGGCACTGAGAATTGCCATATACCATTTACCCTTATTCCCCACATTCAACAGTTTACCTTACTTGCTTTATCAGTTATTCTCCTTATTTATATTTATATATATACATATATTAGAATAGATAGATGGATAAATATAATTGTTTCTGATATGTTTGACAGTAAATTGCAAACATGATACCTTTTTACCTCAATTCCTCAGTGTATATTTACTTTTTTATTTTTTTAATTTTGCTACCATTAGTGTACAATTACATGAATATTATAGTTACTAGACTCCCCCCATTATCAAGTCACCACCATATACCCCATTACAGTCACTGTCCATCAGTGTAGTAAGATGCTATAGAATCACTACTTGTCTTCTCTGTGTTGTACAGCACCCCCCATGCCCCCTCCTACATTATATGTGCTAATCGTAATGCTGCTCTTTTCCCCTTCTCCCTCCCTTCCCACCCACCTTCCCCAATCCCTTTCCCTTTGGCAACTGTTAGTCCATTCTTGGGTTCTGTGAGTCTGCTGCTGTTCCATTCATTCAGTTTTTGCTTTGTTCTTATGCTCCACAGATGAGTGAAACCATTTGGTATTTGTCTTTCTCTGCCTGGCTTATTTCACTGAGCATAATATCCTCTAGCTCCATCCATGTTGTTGCAAATGGTAGGATTTGTCTTCTTCTTATGGCTGAATAATATTCCATTGTGTTTATGTACCACCTCTTCTTTATCCATTCATCTACTGATGGACAATTAGGTTGCTTCCATTTCTTGGCTATTGTAAATAGTGCTGTGATAAACATAGGGGTGTGTATGTCTTTTTCAAACTCGGATCCTGCATTCTTAGGGTAAATTCCTAGGAGTGGAATTCTTCGGTCAAATGGTATTTCTATTTTGAGCATTTTGAGGAACCTCCATACTACTTTCCACAAGGGTTGAACTATTTTACATTCCCACCAGAAGTGAAGGAGGGTTCCCCTTTCTCCACATCCTCGCCAACATTTGTTGTTGCTTGTCTTTTGGATGTTGGCCATCCTAACTGTTGTGAGGTGATATCCCATTGTGGTTTTAATTTGCATTTTTCTGATGATTAGCGATGTGGAGCATCTTTTCATGTGCCTGTTAGCCATCTGAATTTCTTCTTTGGAGAACTGTCTGTTCAGCTCCTCTGCCCATTTTTTAATTGGCTTATTTGCTTTTTATTTGTTGAGGTGTGTGAGCTCTTTATATAATTTGGGTGTCAACCTCTTATCAGATACGTTATTCATGAATATATTCTTCCATACTGTAGGATGTCTTTTTGTTCTACTGACAGTGTCCTTTGCTGTACAGAAACTTTTTAGTTTGATATAGTCCCACTTGTTCATTTTTGCTTTTGTTTCCCTTGCCCAGGGAGACATGTTCATGAAGAAGATGCTCATGTTTATGTCCAAGACATTTTTGCCTATGTATCTTTCTAAGAGTTTTATGGTTTCATGACTTACATTCAGGTCTTTGATCTATTTTGAGTTTACTTTTGTATATGGGGTTAGACAATAATCCAGTTCCATTCTCCTAAATGTAGCTGTCCAGTATTGCCAACACCAGCTGTTGTAGAGGCTGTCATTTCCCTTTTGTATATCCATGGTTCCTTTATCTTATATTAATTGACCATATGTACTTAGGTTTCTATCTGGGCTCTCTAGTCTGTTCCATTGGTCTATGTGTCTGTTCTTGTGCCAGTACCAAATTGTCTTGATTACTGTGGCTTTGTAGTAGAGCTTGAAGTCGGGGTGTGTAATTCCCCCCGCTTTATTCTTCCTTCTCAGGATTGCTTTGGCTATTTGGGGTCTTTTGCAGTTCCATATGAATTTTTGAACTATGTGCTCTAGTTCATTGAAGAATGCTGTTGGTATTTTGATAGGGATTGCATTGAATCTGTAGATTGCTTTAGGTAGGATGGCCATTTTGACAATATTAATTCTTCCTATCCATGAGCACAGGATGTGTTTCCATTTCTTGGTATCTTCTTTAATTTCTCTCATGAGTGTCTTGTAGTTTTCAGAGTATAGGTCTTTCACTTCCTTGGTTAGGTTTATTCCTAGGTATTTTATTCTTCTTGATGCACTTGTGAAAGGGATTATTTTTCTGATTACTCTTTCTGCTAGTTCATCGTTAGTGTATAGGAATGCAACAAATTTCTGTGTATTAATTTTGTATCCCACAACTTTACTGAATTCAGATATTAGATCTAGTAGTTTTGGAGTGGATACTTTAGGGTTTTTTATATACAATAGTATGTCATCTGCAAACAGGTACAGTTTGAGATCGTCTTTACCAATCTGGATGCCTTTTATTTCTTTGTATTGTCTGATTGCCCTGGCTGTGACCTCCAGAAATTTGTTAAATAAAAGTGGGGAGAGTGGGCATCCTTGTCTTGTTCCTGATTCTTTAAGGATAAGCTTTCAGCTTCTCGCTGTTTAGTATGATGTTGGCTGTGGGTTTGTCATATATGGCCTTTATTATGTTGAGGCACTTGCCCTCTATACCCATTTTGTTAAGAGTTTTTATCATGAATAGATGTTGAATTTTGTTGAATGCTTTTTCAGCATCTATGGAGGTAATCTTGTGGTTACTGTCCTTCTTTTTGTTGATGTGGTAGATGATGTTGATGGATTTTCTAATATTGTATCATCCTTGCATCCCTGAGATGAATCCCACTTGATCATGATGTATGAACTTTTTGATGTATTTTTGAATTCAGTTTGCTAATATTTTGTTGAGTATTTTTGCATCTATGTTCATCAGGGATATTGATCTGTAATTTTCTTTTTTGGTGGGGTCTTTCCCCAGGTTTTGCTATTAGGGTGATGTTGGTCCCGTAGAATGAGTTTGGGAGTATTCCCTCCTCTTCTACTTTTTGGAAAACTTTAAGGAGCATGGGTATTAGGTCTTCACTAAATGTTAGATAAAATTCAGCAGTGATGCCATCTGGTCCTGGTATTTGTTCTTAGGTAGATTTTTGATTACCAATTCAATTTCTTTGCTGGTAATTGGTGTATTCAGATTTTCTGTTTATCCCTGGGTCAGCCTTGGAAGGTTGTATTTTTCTAGAAAGTTGTCCATTTCTTCTAGGTTATCCAGTTTGTTAGCATATAATTTTTCATAGTATTGTCTAATAATTCTTTGTATTTCTGTGGTGTCTGTAGTGATTTTTCCTTTCCCATTTCTGATTCTGTTTATGTGTGTGTACTCTCTTTTTTTCTTGGTAAGTCTGGCTAGGGGTTTATCTATGTTTTATTTTCTCAAAGAATCAGCTCCTGCTTTCATTGATTCTTTCTATTGTTTTATTCTTCTCGATTTTATTTATTTATACTCTAATCTTTATTATGTCCCTCCTGCTACTGACTTTGGTCCTCATTTGTTCTTCCTTTACTAGTTTTGTTAATTGTGAATTTAGCCTGTTCATTTAGGATTGTTCTTCTTTCCTGAGGTAGGCCTGTATTGCAATATACTTCCCTCTTAGCATGGCCTTCATTGCATCCCGCAGATTTTTGCAGTGTTGAATTATTGTTGTCATTTGTTTCCATATATTGTCTGATCTCTGTTTTTATTTGGTCATTGATCCATTGTTTATTTAGGAGCATGTTACTAAGCCTCCATGCATTTTTGGGCTTTTTCATTTTCTCTGTGTAATTTACTTTTAGTTTCATACCTTTGTGATCTGAAAAATTGGTTGGTAGAATCTCTATCTTTTTGAATTTACTGAGGCTCTGTTTACAGCCTAGTATGTGGCCTATTCTGGAGAATGTGTATCCTGTTGCTTTTGGATGGAGTGTTCTGTAGATGTCCATTAGGTCCATCTGTTCTAATACAAAATTCAGTGCCTCTGTCTCTTTACTTATTTCCTGTCTGGTTGATTTGTTCTTTGGAGTGAGTAGTGTGTTGATGTCTTCTAAAATGAATACATTGCATTCTATTTCCCCCTTTAATTCTGTTAGTATTTGTTTCACATATATAGGTGATCCTGTGTTGGGTGCATAGATATTTATAATAGTTATATCCTCTTGTTGGACTGACCACAAGAGGATATAACTATTATAAATATCTTTATGTAATGTTCTTCTTTGTCTCTTGTGACTTTCTTTGTTTTGAAGTCTAATTTGTGTGATACAATTACTGCAACTCCTGCTTTTTTCTCTGTATTAATTGCATGAAACATCTTTTTCCATCCCTTTACTTTCAGTCTGCGTATCTCTTTGGGTTTGAAGTGAATGTCTTGTAGGCAGCATATAGATGGGTCTTGTTTTTTATCCATTCAGTGACTCTATGTCTTTTGATTGGTGCATTCAGACCATTTACCTTTAGGGTGACTATCAATAGGTATGTACTTATTGACATTACAGGCTTAAATTCATGGTTACCAAAGGTTTAAGGGTAATTCCCTTACTATCTAACAGTCTAAATTAGCTCACATCATGTGCTATTACAAACACAACCTAAAGGTTCTTTTTTTTTTTTCCTCCTTTTTCTTCCTTCTCCATTCTTTGTATGTCAGGTATCATATTATGTACTCTTTGTCTATCCCTTGATTGACTTTGGGGGTAGTTGATTTGATTTTGCATCTGCCTAGTAATTAATTCTCCTACTTTGTTGTGGTTTTATTCCCCTAGTGACATCTATTTAGCCTTAGGAATACTTCCATCTATAGGAGTCCCTCAAAAATGCACTGTAGAGGTGGTTTGTGGGAGGTAAATTCTCTCAGCTGTTGCTTATCTGAAAATTGTTTAATCCCTCCTTCAAATTTAAATGATAATCTTGCCAGGTAAAGTATTCTTGGTTCAAAGCCCTTCTGCTTCATTGCATTAAATACATCATGCCACTCCTTTCTGGTCTGTAAGATTTCTGTTGAGAAATCTGATAGTCTGATGGGTTTTCCTTTGTCTGTGATCTTTTTTCTCTCTCTAGCTGCTTTTAAAAGTCTGTCTTTCTCATTGATCTTTGCCATTTTAATTATTATGTGTCTTGATGTTGTCTTCCTTGGGTCCCTTGGGTTGGGAGATTCGTGCTCCTCATGGCTTGAGAGACTATCTCCTTCCCCAGATTAGGGAAGTTTTCAGCAATTACCTCCTCAATGACACTTTCTATCCCTTTTTCTCTCTCTTCTTCTGGTACCCCTATGATGCGGATATTGTTCCATTTGGATTGGTCACACAGTTCTCTCAATATTCTTTCATTCTTAGAGATCCTTTTTTCTCTCTGTGCCTCGGCTTCTTTTTATTCCTCTTCCCTAATTTCTATTCCATGTACCATCTCTTCTACTACATCTAAGCTGCTTTTAAATCCCTCCATTGTATGTTTCATTTCAGATGTGGAATTTCTTAACGATTGAATTTCCATCTTAAATTGGTCCCTGAGTTCTTGAATATTTTTCTGTACTTCCATGAGCATGTTTATGATTTTTATTTTATACTGTCTTTCAGAAAGATTGGTGAATTTAGTTTCATTTGGCCCTGTTTCTGGAGTTTGTGAGATTTTGGTCTGAAGCAGGTTCCTTTGATGTTTCATAATTCTATGTGGTGTCCTCTAGTGCCCAGAAGCTGTGGTCTCTGGAGCTACTCAGCCCCTAGAGTGAGGTTGTGTGTCATAGGGGAGTGCTGCTGGTGCCTGGGGAGATGAAAGAGCTGTTTCCTGATTCCCGGCTGCAGTGCCTGTCTCCAGTGTCAGAGCCAATGGGCTGAGCACACAGGTGTAAGCCTCTGTGCTTGGCGTCTCTAGCTGTTGTAAGTGGGGCCTCCCTCTGGCAGGCCTGATGCCAGTGCAGTGACTACTGGTTTGCGAGCAGGTGCCAGCAGGCTGGGAGGAAGTCTCAGCAGGCTGCAGGTCACAGTGGGGGACCTTGGAGCTGAGTAGGCAGCCAGGGGAATGGAGCACCTGCAGCTCCTGAGAGTTCCCAACCTGCTGGGCAGAGTGTGTCCAGACAACCTTGTCCACCTATCCCTTCTCCCACGCAGCAAGCTGTGTGCAATCGCCTCCCATTCAGCAGCCCTCTCGATGCTAGGAGGCCTCTCAGCCTGCCTGCCTTTCCCTTGTCCCAGAGTGGCCACATGTGGATCCCCGTCCTCCACAAACAGCCAGAATCTCAATCTCTCAAGCACTCTGCCTGTCCCAGCTCCCCAACCCCACCAACCTCCAGAGCACCACACAGTGTAGGTTTGTAGTCCAAAACAGACCTCCAGGGCTAGGTGTTCAGCAGTTCTAGGCTTCCACCCCCTCCCTGCTCTGTATCTCTTCCTCCCGCAGGTGAGCTGGGGTGGGGGAAGGGCTCAGGTCCTGCCAGATCAAGGCTTTCATACGTTATCCTCTTTTGTGAGGTCTGCTCTGTTCGTGAGGTCTGTATGCTGTCTGGTGCAGCCTTCTTTCCTGTTGCTGCTTTAGGGCTAGTTGAATTAACTATACTTTCACACTATATGTGGTTTTGGGAGGAATTCTCTGTCTCACCTCTCACACCACCATCTTGAATCCCCCCTGTATATACTTTTTTAAAAAGCACTTCCTAATAACAGAACAATGATCAAATTTAGGAAATTAACATTGATATAATACTGTTATCTAAACTTTATCCCCACAGGAATTTCATCAATCATCCCTTTAATATCCTTTATTTGGTCCAAGTTTCTGTGTGGGATCACATACTTCCTTCAGTTTTGATGTCTCCTTATAGTCCACCTCTCCCTCCTCCTGTGTAGCAAGCTATGTGCAAACCCTACCCCTTCAGCAGCCCTCTCGCTGTAATTTGAAACAACTTTTCAGTATTTGTCTTTTATAATCCTGAAAGTTTTGAAAAGTACAGGCCAGATACTTTATGGAATTTCCATCATTTTGGGTTTGTTTGATGCTTCCTCATGATTAGACGGAGGCTATGCATTTTTTGGCAGGAACCACAGAAGGGAGATTGGCTCCTTCCAGTGCCTTCTATCATTTGTCCCATTCCTGGTCATGTCAACTTTGACCACTCAATTCAAGTAGAATCTGCCACATTTCTCTGCCGCAGAGTTGTTTCCCCTTGGTGACTCATAGACAGCTGCTGGGTGTTGTGGGGTTTGTCTCCTCCATCTGCGGCTTATTCTTTTCTTGACAGTGTCTTTTGATGAGCAGACATCTTTAACTTTGACGAGATCTCATTTGTCAGTTTCCATGGTGGCTGCTTTCTGTGTCCTATCTAAGAAATATTTACTCACCCTCAAGTCACAAAGATACTCCCCTACAGTTTTTCCTAGAAGCTTCATTGTTTTATATTTTACATTTAGTTTATAATCCATCTCAAATGTTTGTGAATGGTGAGAGGTAGGCAGCCAAGGCTCATTTTTTTCCTGCATGGACACCTAGTTTTTCCAGTGCCATTTGTTGAAAATACTTTACTTTCCCAGTTGGAGGGCTCTGGCATGCTCATTGAAAATCAAACAACTGTGTAACCATGGGTCTGTTTTTGAGTTCTCTATTTTCTTTCATTGATCTATTTGATTATCCTTATGTGTATATTAATTGTATAACTATTTAATTCAACATAACTTCTCTGGGCCTCATTTCCTCATTTACACAATGATTTACTGTAACTGCCTGACTTGCAAGGCCCCTGATGTCTGAGTAGGGCTGTGGTTCTTGGCTCTTAGCACTGCACCATTCTCTTCGTGCCGATCACTTTTGATATTGACTCTAAGGCTTGCTAGTTTTGAAAGAAGTTTTATTAGTGTGAGGATCTGTGTGAATTCCCTCTCTTTTCCGTAACTCTGGTGTCTTATTTGTGCCTCATAATTTCAGAAGAGTGGTTCCTACTATCTAATGTTGTGTAGAGCTTGTCATGGGTCCTGCTGTGTCTGCTGGCTTCGGCGGCAGAATGTCTTGTAAACAGACACCTGCCAAAAGTCATGTCAGCTGTGACAATCAAGTGTCCTGTAAATAGGGTAACCAAATACTTTATCTTCCAAACCAGGGCACTTTGGAGATTGAAAGGAGTCATTATTAATAACTATGCCAGGATAACAGGTGTAGATCAGGACTGCCATGGGACATATGGTAGTCCTGTCAACACACCTCTTAGGACTCAACCAGAGCCATTCATTAAGCTGCCATTTTTCAAATGCCTACGTGCCAAACTCTGTATTAGGTCCTGGAGATTCTACAAATAAACTGTCATTCCTGCCCTATGAAACTTTTAACGTAGCTGGGAAAGCAGACAGAAAAAAAAAAAACCCTATAGTGAAGAATTTAAGTTCCATGATAGACATCTGCCTACAGTTCCTTATGGGGCAGGAACCCAAGGATTCTTGATCTGAGTTTTTCAAGAACAATGATTACCAAAGGGCTTGGGGGGTGGCAGAGGGCACATTTACAAGACTTTCAGGTATCAGATGAGCAGTTGGGATAATGAAGATAACAATATGAATAACAAGTTAGATTTGCATAGCCTCTTAGAGAGCTGTTAGAATCAGATGCTTGCAAGGAAAAAAAAACGAGTGCAAGTGCAGCATGTCAGCCCAGCCAGAAGGCAGGAGAACAGCAGTCCCCAGGAGCCCCAGGAGGCCAGCGCTCAGCTCCGCTCTCACAGTTTCCATGGAGGCCAATCAACAGTGACTCCCCAGGGCTCTGATCTCAGCCCATTCCTCTGTCTGCAGTCCCCCTGGATGACCTCATCCATACCCAGGGCTTCAAAGCAGTCACTCTGGTGCCTGTTAAACGGGTCTGCCAGCCCTGGGCCTTCTGCTGAACTGGAGGTCTGCACACTCACCTGCTCACTAACTCAGACGCATGTCTCCGCATTCCGCCCAGGCCTGCTCTGCTCCTCTCCAGCGTTCTGTTTGACAGAAGGACCTCCCTGCCCACCCTGTCGCTTATCTGTCAGAAACCTAGGACTCATCTGCAAATCTTCTTGGTTCCATGGACTTCTGATTCTACCTTCCTTCATATCTCCTGAGCCTAGCCCCTCCCCTCCAGTCCCACCTCGGATGTGGCTCTTGCCACTTCCAACCTGGATTGCTGCCACGGCCTTCTAACTCTTCTGCTTGTCACCAAGCTGGCCCCCTCCTATCTACCCTCCATCCTGCAGCCAATGTGAGTTTCTAAATTGTACATCTAAGCACCTCACTTCCCTGCTTAAAACCCCATCAGTGATTCCCCACATTGCTCAAAGATCGCATCTCTTAGCTTAGCACCTAAGACCCTTACCCATCACACGCCTGGCTGTCCCTCTGGTCTTGCCCTGCACCTCACCCACGCAGCTGTCTCTAGGCTGGCCATTCACAGCCACTCATCTGTCCTCGTGGGTCTCAAGCTGTGTCACCTCTCCCTGCCACTGCCCTTGCTGTTCCCTCTCCCTTCTCATCCACCCTCCCTTCTTTGACTGGCCTTCAGAAGCCAGCTCAGGCATCCATCCACCCCTCTAAACAAGCCCTTGGGGATCCATGCCTGTAAGTTGCAAGAACATAGCTTTTCTGAGGTCCATTTGAGTATCTCTCCTGGTGGATCAGGCTTTCTCAGCTTTGGCACTGTGGACACTTTGGACCAGATCTTTGTTGTGTCTCCAGATGTGGCCAAATATCCCTTGGGGAGTAAAACTGCCCCATTTGAGAACCCCTGTCCCAGACTGTGAGCTCCTTTGGGGCAGAAGCTGCACCTTATTTGATCTATGTCTCTAATACTTCCCATGGGGACTAAGAGACAGTAGATATTCAATAAATATTTATGGAATAAATGAAAGAAAGAAGAAATGAATTAAACTTCCAATTATAAAATAAATTAGTCACAGGGATGTTAGTACAGCACAGAGAATATAGTCAATAATAATGTAATATCTTTGTATGTTGACAGATTGTAACTGCATTTATGGTGAACATTTAGTAATGTACGTAATTGTTGAATCACTATATTGTACACCTGAAACCAATATATATCACTGTATATCAACTATATTTCAATTTAAAAATCAGGTTGAAAAAAGAAGAAAATGCTCATTTTGATTGCTGGTTTGACAGTTAAATGGTACAACCTCTAGGGAAGAAAACTTAGCAGTATCTACAAAAATTACAAATTAAAACATCCTTCAATCCAGTAATTTTTCTTGTAGGAATTTTACAGCTATACTTATACACACTTAGAATGACAAATGTTTGGCATTCTTTACTGAAGCTTTGTGTTAATAACAAAAGACTGGAACCCTAAGTGTCCATCAGTGAGACACTCTTTAAAGAAATCATGGTCCTTCTTACAGTGGGACACTCTGCACCTGTAAAACTGAATGAAAAATGCTCTTCTACTGATATGGAAAGACCTCCAAGATGCATTATGAAATTTTAAACAGTAGAGAGCCAGTAGACTATTTGTGAAAAAAGGGAGGATTAGAACAGATATTTTTACTTATTTCTATATGCATGAAGAAACTCCGGAAGGACACACAAGGTGGTAGGAATAGCAGTTGTCTGTGTCTGTGTGTGTGTCTCTGTGTGTGACTGCGTGTCTGTGGGTTTGTCTCAACCTCACTGGACAGTGGAGAGGCAAAAGAGGGGAGAGAGATTTTCTACTGGGATATATACTTTCTGATTTTTAAATATTATAAATGTTGTGCCTACTTGAGATAGTTATTTTTACAGAAAGCCAGAAAATTTTAATGGAGTTTACATGTAATAAAGTGTACAAAATTCTAACTAATAATTAGTTAGTTCAAAAGATAAATTTCATTATAATAATTAATGCTACAAAGAAGAGTTCTAAAAATATAATAAAACATTTTTCAAATCCATGCTTGTTCATGTCTCATTTCAAAATACTGGGTTTATCTAGTTCTAATAAAGTTCCATCTAAAGAAAGTTGATGTGCAACAAATGTTTTCCCTAGTCCAGTATCAGAGCCAGAAGGTTGCTTTTTTTTCTTTTATCCCAGCTGTACCTGAATGCACCTCATGTATTACTTTATGTATTGTTTATATCTTAAATACTCTCATGTATTACTGAGAGTCTCCTGGTGCAGGACGCAGCAGGAGATGCTTTGAGGGACATGAACGAGCCTCCCTCCCTATCCTGTGGCCCTTCACAGCCTAACTGAGCGAACATAGCCACATGTCTGGACCCTGCTCTTCACCTGCACTTTGCTTAAATGTCACTCATGCCCCTTCCCTCCTTTCTAAAAATGCTCACTGTCTCCTCGCTCTCCATTTCCTTTACTTGTTTATTTTTCTTCAGATGGTTTATCGCTATCTGACAAATTACACATTCATTTGATTATTATTTGTCTTCTCCAACTAGAGCAGTGCTTGCTCCTTAGCAGGCTCTTAAGAAATATTCACTGAGAATGAGTGTGAGTTAGGAAGAAAGGAGAGGCTGGAGTCCTCCGTATCATAGGGGACAGTATAAATACTACACAGGGCCAAATAAGATAAAGACATGTGGCCTCCAAGAGTCAGAAGATCATCATACAGTGAGATCATCATACACTGAGATGGGGAAGGCTGAACAGTTGTCATAATGAAGCATAGAGGTTCATGTATAATTTACATTGGTCAGAAATAATCCTTAACCAGTTAACAGAATGCAAGGCGGGGTCTGCCCAACAAATAGAAGGTATACCTGAATTCTGCACGACAGAAACTGAGGGCAATACAAAATCCAAGCCAGCACCCCAATATAAATGTACCTAAAAACTCAATAGTCCTCAAATGTCCTGGTAGGATAATGTTCTGTTATCCTGATCAGTGGGAAATGGAACTCCTGGTGCTACTTCAGCCCTATTTAAATTCCCTTGGTGGTAATAACCCTTTCCCCACCTTTCTTTGGCCTCAGCTAAAGTGGGGAGCTTAAGCTTTCATTAGAGACCATGACCCTTCATTAAAGGTGGGCTTGGTGGACAGATGGGACCTGGCTTGCATTCTTTTGCAACCACCTGAATGGCAGGCTGCATGGGTTTAATTGATCCAAGACGATTGCAGAGAAGGCTGGTGACTAATGTGCATTGGCCACCTTGTTTCCAGAACAATCACAAGAGTGGAAGCTTACTTGTCATGCTTGATCAACCTTGGGGAGCTAGTCCAGTGTAAGAGTCTGGCACCGAGCGTGTGCTTGTACACGTGGCGAGCCGGCAGCCTTGTTTAGAGATCCCTTCCAGGTCTGCCTTCAGAGTAATGAGTATCATTCTCCATGACCTGTCTTTATCACTGGCACTTTTCACCCCCTTTCCTGAAACTCCTTTGTCTCTTGGTTTCAGTGACCTCCAATCCTGTATGACTATTTTAGAGGCAAAACAGATGGAGGGTTAAGAGCAGGGTGCTGGAGTTGGCCTGCAGGGTGGTCTGGGCTCAGAGCCGTGTTGGCTGAGCTTGGGCAAGGTGCCAATACTCGCTCTCAGCTTCTCCAAGCTCTGGTACCAACCCCACAGGTCGCTGTGGGAAGGAAATGAATGCGGATGTGTGCGACCCTTGGAGTAGCGCCTGGAGCCTGATAGGCACTAAATTGACATTGGTTATTCTTGTTACACTTTTGAATGCCCTCTTAGTCCCCTTTTACTGCTCCTTTTTTAGTTCCCCACATAGGACAAAAATCTCTTATTTACCTCCTTTTTTCAGTGCATTTTCTTCCGCTTAGATGGGTAATCCCCCCCGCAGCTCCGCTGAGCCCTGTACAGGGAGGACCATGAACCCTGCTTGTTCTGGCTTTCCTGCAGGCCTTCCGCCATGTTCCATTGCTGACCAGACATTCACTTGGCTGTCTGACAGCACCAAGGTTAACACGGCTAGACTCCATATCATCATATCAGAAAAACATAGTCTCAGGTGTCTCCCCAGCCTTCCCCGTCCAGTAGCTCACGAATCCTTCCTGCCCGTTGGTTATCGGCCTCCCTTCCATTTTCAATGCCATTGCCATGGTCAGCCTCTCACCTCACACCTGGGTCATTCAAATGGCTTCTAGTTTCCTTTATCTGCACATCCCCTCCCAGTGAATCACAAATGGTATCAGACATGTCACAAGACTCTTCTCTCACGTCTAACATATAAAACCCACACTCACGACTTAAGGTTCTCCTGGCTGCGGCTCTCAGCCACGTCCGTCGCTGCCCCCTTCCTCTCACAGACCCCGCGCTCTGGCCACCTGACCGCACCAGCCTCTGCACCCTCACTCTCATCACTCAGTTTAACGTGGCTCTTCACCCAACCGCAGCTGCAAAAATCCTCAGCCCTACTCATCCTTCACAGCACCGTGGGTGCACCACTTCTCCCAGGAGGCCTTTCCTGCCTTCTCGCACCTCCTAAGCTTCCTACCGTTTATAGTTTGCTCATCACACGCTGCCTTGTACTGTAGTTATTTAATTCCATGCTTTGGCTCTCCTGGCAGATCGCAAACGCGCTGTGGACAGGAATCCTATTTGGCATATGTCTTTGCATCAGCCTTGCCTGGTTCAATACCTTTCAGATGGTGGATTCTTTTTTTCTTTTTTCTTTTATTAAGGTATCATTGATAGACAATCTTATGCTCAGGTTTCACATGAGCAACATTGTGGTCACTACATTTCCCCTATTATCAAGTCCATACCACATACCCCATTATAGTCACTGTCCATCAGCATAGTAGGATGCTATAGAGTCACTACTTGTCTTCTCTGTGCTATACTGTCTTCCCCGTGTCCCCCCCCCACATGTTATGTGTGTTAATCATAATGCCCCTTATTCCCCTTATCCCTCCCTTCCCACCCACCCTCCCCAGTCCCTTTCCCTTTGGTAACTATTAGTCCATTCTTGGGTTCTGTGAGTCTGCTGCTATTTGTTCCTTCAGTTTTTGCTTTATTCTTATACTCCACATATGTATGAGTGAAATCATTTGGTACTTGTCTTTCTCTGCCTGGCTTATTTCGCTAATCATAATACCCTCTAGCTCCATCCATGTTGTTGCAAATGGTAGGATTTGTTTTCTTCTTATGGCTGAATAATATTCCATTGTGTATATGTACCACATCTTTATCCATTTATCTACTGATGGACACTTAGGTTGCTTCCTTATCTTGGCTATTGTAAGTAGTGCTGCAATAAACATAGGGGTGTGTCTGTCTTTTTCAATCTGGGATCCTGTTTTCTTAGGGTAAATTCCTAGGAGTGTAATTCCTGGGTCAAATGGTATTTCTATTTTTAGTTTTTTGAGGAACCTCCATACTGCTTTCCACAATGGTCAAACTAATTTACATTTCCACCAGCAGTGTAGGAGGGTTCCCCTTTCTCCGCATCCTCGCCAACATTTGCTGTTGTTTGTCTTTTGGATGTGGCTATCCTTACTGGTGTGAGGTGATATCTCATTGTGGTTTTAATTTGCATTTTTCTGATGATTAGCAATATGGAGCATCTTTTCATGTGGCTGTTGGCCATCTGAATTTCTTCTTTGGAGAAGTGTCTGTTCAGATCCTCTGCCCATTTTTTGATCGGGTTATTTGCTTTTTGGTTGTTGAGGCGCGTGAGCTCTTTCCATATTTTGGATGTCAACCCCTTATTGGATATGTCATTTATTAATATATTCTCTCATCCTGTACGATGCCTTTTTGTTTCATGGTGGATTCTTAATGACTGTGAATGAACGAATACAATCACAGTGTTCTGAGCCCAGGTCTATTTGTATCTGTGTGCAATTCTCTCAAAATATTTGATGGTAACAACTGCTGCCAGTGAGTCATAATCTAAACCAGAAAGTACACTTTGGACAATAATTAAATTTCCTTGGCTCATTAAATCTCGTAATTTGGGAAGTGGCTTCGGTGATGCCCCAGCAGAGACCGTCAGTTCATGAAGAGTCAACATGTGGAAATGTTTATCAGCCCCAAGTGCCAGACCCAGTGGCTTTGCTCCTGCCAACAGCCGATCAATCAGAGTGTCTAGTTCCTCGTGCTCTGGGTCCGAAGCTCGTACGGGAACTATAAGACATATAAATATAAAAACAGTTTAAGATGTCATGATTACATGGAGACTTTGGATCTGATGATGAGACAAAATCAACATACTTGAAATAATTTGGAAATAAATAAGGCTAATGTATGGTATTGATAATAAGTGTCAGAAATTTACAGAAAAATAAAAATAATACTGGTTATCACTTGAGTGCTTTGTATTTGACAATTTATTACCATTATTTCACATAATTTCCAGATCTTATGAGCTTACACATTAGGATTCTCATTTTACAAATGCAGGTAAGGTCTAGAGACACAGCTAGAAAATACTGTCATTTGTCAGCTGGGTTTCAAACCCATGTTCCACTGCTTCTATCTGGACTCAGCTTTCTGAAGCCCACCTCAAACGGTGAACCAGTTCTCTGCACAGAGCTGAGTAGTTCTTTACTTCTGAGGCCATGTGTATGTGGCATCCAAGGCTCTCCACAAAGTGTCACAACAAGCTACACTCCAGCCTGATGGCGACGCACATGCCGCCTTTACTCTGCTCAAAGGGAACATCTCAGACCCCACCTCTTAGTATAATTCCAAGTTTAGGTTCCATGTCTTACTAAAATGCCTTAGTTGTAAGTAGCTGAAACACACCAACAAGCAGAAAAGGGAAAGCTAATGATAAGGATATGAAGAAATCTCATAAACTCCACAGGCACAACGTCTGGGCAAGCTTCACAAGGGGCTGGAGGTGGGCCCTGCCTGCCCCCTCGCTCCATCTCCTACCTCAGCATCTTGCTCCTCGGCTCATGTGTGCTGAGGACCTGGAGAGGACCGCTGTCCTACATCCCCAAGCTCCAAGTCTTCAGCTGTAGAGCTGGAGACTATAAACAGGCACCTATGAACCCTGATTTCAAATTCACAAGGAAGAAAAGTGACTGGCGGCTTGTGTCATGTGCCATCTATGCTCGGGGGATCAGGTCTCATCTCACAAACCCAGCTGTGCCGACCCTTCCCTTTGTGAGGAGCACATGGGCAGGGGAGGAGGATCTCTTGAGAAAAAGCAACTACAAATTAACCCAACAGAACAGACCCGTGGCGGGCTAGCTCACCAGCTGCACCCGAGGAAACCCTGACCCTCCTTCCAATCCCAGCTCAAATGCTACTTTAAGAACGTTTTCCTTCAAAAAACAAAAGCTATACATTTTGTCCAGCTTTATGACCTCCCCTGTCGTGGTTCCTTGCATATAATAGCTGCTCAATAAATACAGGTTGAACTGAGTTGAGCTAGAATGGTAGAGGAAGGGACAAAGGCTTTGTGCAAGTGGGGTGTGGCCTGCGCCTTAAAGAAGGACCATAACTTCCATTAGTGGAGGTTGCAGGGGAGGTAACTGCAGCCTGGGGAAACCATGAGGGACAGCTAAGGAGTTGAAGAGCAGTGAAAGGCCATCCTGCATGGAGAATGGTGTGCACCCGGGGGTCCTTAAGAAGGAAACTAGGGCTCTCAGAAGTCTCAAAAGTTGGGTATGCAGAGGAGAGACACCTACAGCCACAAGCAACTGGAGGCAGTGCAGGAAAAGAAAGTGACTTGGCCAAAGAAGAATGTGACAAGGAAAGGTCAGCCTGGCAGCACACAGCACAGGAGCAAGGCTGAAACAAGGTGGGGAAGCCAACCGTGCAGAGCAAACTGACTGCCAAGGACTAGTTAAGAGGTGTCAGGGTTCACACAGGAGCAGGTGAGGACCAGGCCAGGGGAGCAGCTCTGGTGAATGAATCAGAAATAAAAACCCAAAAGGATTTCAAAGAAAGAAATTGTGGAACTGGATCTGGCCTATTCCCTGCCACTATTATAGATCTCATAAATCTAATAGCCAGATGCTCTTTTCTCCCTATTTGTAAGTGAGGTAACTAAGCTTACAAAGGTAATAAGTAGTAGAGCTTGGATTTGAACGCTTTCCTGTCTGAGTTCAAAACACCCACTCTTTCCATTATACCCCACTGCCTAGCTGCACTTGCTACTGAGCCCTCTTGGCACTGGGCCTCCAGTCCTTCATTTGCTAGTGGAGCAGAAGTGATGGGCTGTCACTCCTAAGACTGGACTGTGACTCTAGCTCACATCCTGATTACAATCCAGTGATAGGCCTGAGCCAGCATCACCGCCTAAGCCATGCCTGGATTTCTGACCTTTGGAAACTCTGAGAAAACAAATGTTTTATGCAGCTGAGTTTTGGGTAATTTGTTACCCAGCACTAGATAATTGATAGATCCCATGAGCTGAGATTACAAGGATGTGATTTGGTGGCAGGGCTGCAGAAGTCTCCATCCAGGAGGCACTCTTGTAATTGGGGAGACACGAGAGAGCAGAGGCTTACAGAAGGACACACCAAGGTCCTGCAGCCAGTAACTGCGGACCCATGATTCCAGGCAGGCAGTCTGGCTCCAGAGCTAAAGCCCTGGACATTGCAGGTGGACAGCCAGAGCCAGGTCCTTTTGACCGATTGCGGAGGAAAGAAGCCGGGAACTTCTTGTCCTGGGGAAACCAGGGAGGGGCTTGCTCAGCAGCAAACACAGGCTCCTCACCTGTGTGAGGTTTCACAGGTTACCACAGTCACTTCCAGGGCCAGTTTCTGGAACACCCCAGAGAAAGCACTGGAAAAGCACAGCCTATTCTTCAGCTAAGCTGGAGATCCACATTTTCCGGATCAGCAGAGACAATTCATCTCAACTCAGCTTCCTGTGCTATGTGGGTTTGGTGGTTCTTTGTTATTAAGGTAACTCTTAAAAGGAAGAAATGGACCTGTCACCCAGGAATTGCTCTTTGACTTAAAGATAAAGCAACTCAAACAGCAAACATACCAAATACCCACTGAGTCAGGCACTTGGCAGTCCTTTCTCTTTAGCTTTTTCTACCCATTAGATTGTTTACAGAGAAAACTGAGTAACTTCTCCCCCTTTTTATATTTATGCATTTCTTTATTGGCCTATAGTTGACATAGGATATCATATTAGTTTAAAGTGTACACTAACTCCTTCATTAGACACAAATCTCCCTGCCCTTTTTAATGAAAACTTTGAGCTTCCTAATAACAGGCCCTGTAAGTTAAGTGTCCAAAATTGTGAATCAGAGTCAGAGGCCAGTAAATGCTTCCAGACATTTGGATTTTGAAGATGATACCAGACTGTTACCTGAACAAGGAAGAAAAAAGCCATTAACCTGGTTCCGAAAGGATGATCAGACAATGGGAACAGGCAAGACATCACCCTGATGGGCAAAGGACAGGACTTCCTGCCTCCTTCTCCCTCACGGCCCCTGTTCTCTGCAGTACAGGGCTGCGCTCAGCTGCAGGTGGTGCAGGGGGAGCAGAGGTGGGCCATGCCCTTGAAAGCTGGGATTCAAGCCAGGCATTGCAAGGGCCTCCGAGTAAGCAAGGTGCACTGTTGTCTCAGGTGGTTCAGTAAGAGCTTTCCTTGAGCTGAACTTAACAAACCTAAAAATAATTTAATCATAAAAAACAATTAAGCTTGGTTTAAATCAACTTAGAGTTTTACATGGAGATCTGACATTCAGCATGGTGGCTATAGTTAATCATACTGTGCTGTATACTTGAAATTTGCTAAGAGGGCAGATCTCAACTGTTGTGATCACTGCACCCCTCCCATCCCTCTGAAGGCAACTCTGTGCGGTGATGGGTATGTTAATGACCTTGATGTGGTAACCATATCACATGTATACATACATCAAGTTATCACACTGTACACTTTAAATGCATATAAGTTTTATTTGTCAATACCTCAATAAAGCTGGAGAAAAAAGAGTTTTACAGAGTTGATTAACTACAGATCTGAAACTGATTTTTAAGGAGCCTAGTTCAATCCCTTCATTTTATAGAATTGGAGGAAACACAGAGGTGACATGACTTGTTGACGGCCACTCAGCAGGTCAGGAGCAGGACTCTAGGCTGCCCTATCACAGATGAGTTTTCACGGCTTAATCACGCTATCCAGACTAACCAACATTTTCTGAGCTACTTACCAAGGCACGGGAGTCATCTTTTTCAGAGCTGGAAAGTGGGTGGAATTCCTTCTGTCATGAAGATGGGTGATTCTGACTTTGCTGGGGTAAAAACAGGGAGGAGAGGGGACCTGAAAATAGAGGCAGCCCCCCAGGTCACAGTGACCTCCACAGTCACCGACAAGATACCTTGAAGCTGAGCCACCGAGGGCAGTGGCGGCACATTGCACATTCTGGTCTTCACAGCTTGGCACAAAAGTTTGCAAACATGACCCTATCTTAGACTGTTCAGGCTGCTCTAACAAAAACCCTATGGACCAGGTGGCTTACACACAACAAATACTTATTTCTCACAGTCCTGGAGGCTGGGAAGTCCAAGATCAAGGTGCTGGCAGATTCAGTATCTGGTGAGGGCCCCCTTCCTGCTTCACAGATGACCTTAACTGTGTCTCGCTGTGTCCCCAAGTGGCAGAAGGGAGAGGAAGCTCACTGGGGTCTCTTTTATGAGAGCACAAGTCCCATTTTTGAGGCCTCCACCCTCATGGCCTAATCACCTCCTCAAAGGCACCACCTCCCACACTGTCCTGCCAGGGAGGTTAGGATTTCAACATGAATTTTGGTGAGCCAAAGGCATTCAGTCCATAGCAGAGCCAGTCCCTTAAAATCATACAGAATTCTCCCCATTTGATTTCAATAGGCTCTGATTAGATACTAGTGCTAGATAGACTATGAAATTAACCATGTTCACTTGTTTAGGAAAATAAACCAAATTGAAAATTATAAAGTGAAAAAGACAGTATCACCTCTCACTGGGGAGCTAACAAAACCCTTAACCAGAGCAGACCAGGCTAGGGCTCTGGCCCCGTGCCATTTCTTGCCCTACTACCAGCCACCACCCCTTCACCCTTGTGGTTTTACGTGCTGGCCACAACCAATACTGGTCTGGTTAGTTCTCCATTTTGGTATTAATTGCAGAGACGTAATTGTTTGTGGATTTTCTGCCTTCATCAATTATTTTTCTATTTCTGCTGTTCCTGTCCCCAATTTCTGTTGTAGAAATGTTAAAGAACTCTGTAATACAAGTGGGTTTGGTATGAAGCTGTGGCACACAAGAGGCTTTATAGGCCCCTAGCTTTCTGAAGGGTCTCCTACTGACACACAGGAGCACCCTGTTCCTTTACCCAGCATCCCTCTAGTTGCAGCCGCAAGGGTCAGATGTTGTCCTTTTGCAACAGAACGTCTTGCTGCCTAACTGTTGTGTGTCCTAGTGCTGGAGCCTCATCATCTGGGCTCCACTGGACTCCCTAGCAATCATTCTGTCCCTGGAAGTGGGCTGCTGGGGCTACGATCCTCTGAGGGCTGTTCCCCCTCTCTCAGTTTAAAGTGTACACTGACCCCTTCGTTAGACACAAATCTGATTTCATGTTCTATTTTCACTTGCCTTTTATATTTTTTCTTTCATATTTTTAAATCAAGTTGTGTAAAGTAAAACATGTAGATTTCAAGTTTTAACCAAAAAAATTCAAAGAGAAAAGAACTAGTGTGTCTTAAATGTGAACACCTAGTAGGTACCCTAATTATGTTGCCTTTATTAATCATTTTGACAAAGCTAGGAGATATTACCTCCCCGCCGCCAACAGCTGAAGACACAGGTACAGGAAAGAAGAGGCAGGTGGCGAGAAGCGCCATGACGCCCAGGCCAGGCGGTCTGACTCAGGGCCCATGGCTTTACTCACACAGACACGAACCCACACCTGAGCTCACATGTGCTCCTGTGCTCTGGTTGGCTATGAAGGGTTTTAGTACCATCACTGAGGACTCACAGCAGCAGCATATGTCCTGGAAAAAAAAACCAGGTCTTCCAACTCTCAACTTGCCATCAAACTTTAAAATACAGCTCATCCTCTTATTAAAACTACTGTCAGGTTTTCTGTGTGAAAGTTGACTGTAAAGTCAGGTGGTCTGTGTCTCCATGCCAGCAGCTGCTGTGGTGACATGCAGTCTGCACTTCTGAAAATTACATTCTCTTTCTGTGGTTTCTACATCATTGACCAATATATCAAATTTTGACCAAAATGTACATAGACAAATATTTCTACAAAGTGATATGTAGTATCTGATTAGTGACAAAATATCTTCCAACTGTCCTCTGCTCTTTCCAAATATCATATGTGTATTTAGGGAGCAGGTTAAATAAACAGAATTTTAATTTGTGCAATCCTTCATACCCTCAATTAATTATAACACTTAAGATAAAGAGAGTATTTATCTTTTCCCAGCTAAGGAAATACCCTACCTCTGAAGCAAAACAATACCACGATTTCCCAGTAATTACATCAGACAATGGTTTGAAGCACAAAGAATATTCTTGTGTGGTATCTTTATTCCAAGAGTAAGTTACTCACCTCATCATCCATTTGTTTTTTCAGGAGCAGGGTGAACAAAATATTAAAAATTCAGCTCCTCAATGGGGAGAAAATAGCTGACCAACAGCCGCAGCAAGTTATGCAGGCAGTGGTCTCCAGCAGGAGCTGAGGCTGCTTCAACCCAGGGTCCCACTGGCCACTTGGCTGCTAAGCCTGGGGGTGGCAGGTGGAATGACTTCACTGGGGTGCATCCTGATTCTGGAGTTCGGTGAGGCATAGACAATGGCCAGTGATCCTTGTTTCAAAAACAAAACTAAACAAACCTAGTTGCTAACCTTAGCACGCTTATATTTAGTATAGTTTTAAAAGGAAATTATAGTCAAATCACTGTGTTGTACATCTGAAACCAGTAAGTTATATATCTAAATAAATAAGTAAAAGGGAAATTATACATACACATGTATATACAAGAAGTCAAATATATATATTATATATACATATATAATATATAGTTTCTTTACTTTTCCCTTTTTTGCAAAACTGTGGTTAAAATTGTGTATCAGGATTCTTTAGTTATAAGCAACAAAAATGGATTCTGGCTGAGGTGAAGGGTATCTAGGAAGGGGAGAGATTAGATGCTGGAAGGATAACTCACAGACTTGAAGGAAGAATTAAACTACCAGGCTTTGGAAGGACAGGTCTCAGGCACATGTGTGGGGTGTAGTTTCTGGTTCCAACTTATTTGCAGCCCCTATTTCTACTCAGCATTTCAATCCCAAGGAGAGACCATCTGATCGGCTGGGGATGGATCCAGTGCCCACCTGCCTGGTGGGAGCAGGGAAGGCATCCATGATGGACAGCCCCATGCACGTGAGATGAGATGGGGCAGCAGAGGGGCAGGTCCCCAGAGAAAGAATGCTGGGCACATGACAAACTCTAGATGCTCACTCTTGGGGACACATGCAGTGCTTGTGAGGAGCGGGTGGCCGGCCAGAGCCTGGAGGAAACCTGCAAACAGCATCACAGCTGCCAGCTCTTTGTAACTGAACATCCAGGACCTGGAACAAACAGCCTCGCACTTTATGGTGACCCAGGGGCCCCGGAGAGACTGTGACAATCTTAGCTTCTATCCTCTGGGGAGGAAGTTTGGTCCAGTGATTGTTGAGGTTGGACAGCTGGAGGTCATGGCTTTGCTTCCGGCCGCATGGGAGTTGGGGCGACTGCAGATGGGGTACAGGGCGTGGGTAACTGCAGGATGGGGCATGCGGTGGGGGTATGGAAGGGGTAAAGACAAGCCCAGTCTTCTTTCTTCGTCATGAGTGGCTGAGACCACACACCTACTTGGCATAGGCCTGCCTCATCCAGCCTGACAGGCACCAAGGGAGGCAGAGGGTGTGAGTCACCTGGAGCCCCCACGACATCTACCTTAGAATTCAGAGATGCTGGAAAACTGTGCTGTCTGGTAGAGAGGCCAGGTGCCACCCGCAACCTGGACAGTCTGGACTGAGACATGCTATGCAATGCACACAGGTTCTGAGGGCTTACTAGGCAAAGGAACATATACTGTCTATTAATAATTTCCAATATTTATTACATGTTGAAAAGGTATCTTGGACATATTGAGTTTAAGAAAACATGACAATGGATTTTACATGATTCTTCTTTTAAGGTGGCTACTAGAAAATTTTAAATCACATGTGTATGCTTGACATTACATTCCTCTGAGAGTCCTACCTTTGAGTACTCTAGCTTGGCTTAGTGCTACAGGTCGGTGTTACTCTGTCTCTGTAGACTCCTTAACACACATCAGTGTCTTGCACAGAACAAATGCAAGAAATTTTGTTGGGCAAATTAATAAATTATCAAATTTATTCAAAGCAGTGTTCATGCTGCATGTAGAGTTCTTCACTGGAGAGATGTAAGAGTTAATGTCATTCATTTCTAGCCTTGATGGACTTTCTGGAACACATACCAGGTTGCAGGTGCTGGAGGAGACACAAGGTGACTAAGTCTCTCTCTGTCTTGAGGAAGCTTGTTGTCTGATAAGGAAGATACATTATTATTTGCCAAGCAAATCAGGCTTATGAAGCAGTGTGGCCAGTGCTGGGACAGGGGTGAGAACAAATGACTGCGGGGCAGAGCCACACAGCCCAGGCCTTCTAGGCTGTGGCTTCCCACCAAGACCCACCGTCTTTCCCTCCAAAGAGGTGAGCTTTGCCTCCCAGCCCTGGAAGAGGGCATCTTGCCTCTCTCGGATGCAAAGTGCAATGTGGCTGAAGTGAGGCATTAAGGCCCGGTTCTTGGAGACTGGCCCCGTGAGGCCCAGGAGCCCAGGTCATCACCTGCTGGGAAGGCCACAGTGAGCCCCTGCTGTACCTGCTCCACAGAGACCTCGCTGAAAGCCGTCCTGCAGCCAGGACATCACGCCCCCTGAATTTGTTCAAAAGTGGGTTAGTCCCAAATGATTTGTTAAGATGGGTTTTACTGCCATCACTTTCTCCTGCCTATGTGGCTCCTATGCTTTATTAACGCCACGTCCCACCTCTGTTCCCCTGGGCCTCCCCTCGCTGACCCCAAGCCCACCGCATGAATCTGTGGGGCTGCAAGCTGCACTTGCCCTTCAGCCTGGAACACATAGCAGGGGCCGCGTGAGCCTGGAGTGCGGGCCACCAGTCCCCACAGGGATTCCCCGTGCAGCCTTCCCTTCCTGTGGGGTCAGCTGCAGCTCTGCCCGTCCTCTGTCGGTTCCTCCACACACAGACATTGTTTAGCTTAATGGCAGTTACCAGCCCCTTTTATGGCATGTCCACCATGTAGACACCAGAGAGATCTTTCTATGCAAATCGGGCACCATTACCGCCTTGCTTAAAATCTTGCCTGACTGCTTATCTCCCATGAGAGACCTAGGCCGGAACTGGCCTTTATGCCCAGCGTCCACTTCCGCAGATGGAGGGCTTCTCTCAGCACACTGTGCCCTCGCTGACTACTCTGCCTGAGCGTTCCCCTCACCTTGTCTGGTGACCTCTTACCCACCGACCCAGGTTGCATTCCAAGCACTTCGTCTAAGGGGCCTTCCTTGGCCTGCTTAGTCCCAGTGGTAATGCCCAATCCTTTGTGAAAAATCATACTCCTAGACATATAACACCATAATGATACTACTTACATTTCTTTTCTCCATTAAATAGTAAACTCTTTGGGGAAGAGATTGTGTCTTAGACTCCACGATTTAGCCCTGTACCTGGTTGGAGCTGCATAGGAGGGTCTCAATACCAAAAAAAATGATCTTGCTGGATCTGTGAAGCGGTGACTTTGGTGGACACTTGAGGTGAGCCCCTGGGTTCCGGGACCGAGGCTCAGAGGCGCCTGGGGGCCAGCGTCTGCCTCCGCCTTTTCACGCTCTGCTCGGTCTTTGCTGTCTCCTCCCACCTTCTCTGAGCTCTGGCCTAATGGTTCATCCTTTCTCTGAAATCTCTGCACATTTCCTGATAAATGCACACACACTAAGGTGTAGGAACTAAGATGTAAGGCGTAAGATTGTATTTGCATTTAAATAATAAGCATGATTTTTCAAATTTAGCATTTCATTGGATTCTTGTCAAACTCTCTAGGAGATAGAAAATAAGCCTCCCCTTTCTCTTGAGACAACAGCCACGAGGGAGGAGGGCTCTTGGCTCAGAATTTACTGGAGTCTTATAAGAGCCATAGGCTCTAAGCTTTCATTTGTGCAATGAAAGGAACATATGTGGGATGTGTGGCCTGGCAAAGGGCCTCTGTCTTGTTACCAGGTGGTTGGAAGGGGAAGGGCTGAGGAGGTGTGGTGGGGGCGGGGGTGGAGGAAAAGAGCTAAGCCTTGCTTGGCTTGACAATGGAAGCCCACTGGCTTCACCCAAACTGCCTCTGGGAAGGGCTTGTCCTCAATGACGTCAGTGCGTGTTTGGTGCAGCAGCCCTCTGTTGGAAAGTGGAGAGAAGGTGTCTGTACTCCCACTGAGAGAGAGATCAGAACAGGCCCCACCACCTTGGCCCTTGCTGCAAGATTTAGGGCTTAAAGTAAGACCCCCCATCCCTCAGTGGGACTTGCAAGTTGAACCCCTGGCCGTCCAGAACACATGGCAGGACCCATACTCTGGAGGAACAGGTCAGCCTTTCCTCAGGGCAGAGGCTGAGGAGAGAAGGGTATGCGCAGGAGGGCTCGCTGCGGGAGAGCTGACTTCCCAGGCATGGCCTCCTCTTCTTTCGCTCCTACAACACAATCCCCGTTAACCACTCAAGCCTTCCAGGAAGATATCCTGATGCCCACATTCAGCCACATGCAGAGAACGAGGGGACCAGGGCCGATGGGAAGCAAGCCCGTCTGCTGGCTCTACAGTTGTGGGGAAGACTGTCCGCGGGCCCCACATGATGTGGCAGTGAGACGGGGACAAAGGGAGGAGCTGGGCATTGGGCAGTGGCCAGGTCGTAACTCAGGAGGGTCTGGGAGAAAATCTGTTAGCCCTTTAGATGGGAGAGCGGTCTACTGCAAACTGTGACTCACAGCTCAGTGGCTGGTCGTGAAAGCTATAGAGTGGGTCTCAACCGGCGTTTTTTTAGAAAATGAAATAAAATGGAATGCAGTGCTCCAGGAAGAGTGAGTATTGTTTTATAAAACCCTTATTCAGTTGTACATGTGTGCATGCTGGATTCATGTTGTGAAATATATTTCTTACAGTGAGTTGAGATTAACCGTGTTCGAAAGCCACGATGCTAAAGGAAGCTGACCTTGAAGAGGGGTGGGCATAGAGGCAGGTTCCTGGGTCACCTGTTCCAGGTAGACGGAAGGCAGTGTGAGCTCCAGTTTAGAGATGAGAAGCTGAGGAGGTCATGAGGAAAGCTGTCGTCCCTGGGGACTTGCTCCGCGCCAAGCCCTTGGCCAAGCACTGTCCCACGTTATTTCATCTGCCTCTCAGGCAGCCCGGGGCAGCCAGGGTGGTGCCCGTGGTCGGAGCAGACGAGCCTGGGCGACTTGCCCAATGCCTCATAGGTCTCAGGCTTCCTGGAGAATCTGGCTTCCTGACACAGTGCTCTTTGCTGCTCATGGGAAAGCTTTTAAAAAAGGGTATTGGGAAAATGACATTCTGAGTACAGGTGAATGACTCTCTCCTGGTTCCATTTTAGGCATCAGTGGAGGCAAGCAGAAAGCCTAGGGCCTCCCATCACACTTCAAAGGCGACGGCAAATCCTTAGAAGTAAAGCTCGCACTGCATGGCTGATTTGGGCTGAAGAGAAGTCCTGGGCTCTGTCAGGCTGAGCGGAGAGAACTGGGAACATGAACACTGACAACAGGGGTTTCCCTGCAGACGCCCTAGACACAGGGGACGAGGGAGAGCCTTGAAAGGGCGTCCTCACCTGAGAGAGGGCCCTGGGAAGCAAGTACGTGATGACATACACGTGACAGTGAAAGCGGGCGCATGCGCGTGCACGCACACACAGAAACGAGCGTGGGAAAGAGCTGCAGTGCACACAAGCCGGAGTTAGGATGAGGGCATGCTGGGAGCACTGAGGCAGGGAGGCACAGCATTTGCACACTGACATTTCATCCACTTGTAGTTAGTGAGTGCCAGTTCAGTTTTTCCTTCTCTAGTCTTTAGGGTAAGACTAAGCAACTCTGGGAAAACTACCGGTTTAGTGATAGCAGCAAAGAGGGTCATTCAGTGAGTTTATTTATCTGGGTAGTTCTGTGATTTATGGGATATTAAGGAAGCAGGGTCTCCCAGTAATGTTAGGAGCCTGGGAGTGTTGACTTGCAGTTTTCTCGACCAGCAATGTCCTTGACGTGCAGCATGACCTTAAGACCTTCATCCTGTCTCATACCCTCATTTCCTGCTTCTGCCCTGTCAGCTCCATTGTTGACCCTCCCTTGCCAGCTGGGGTGCTCACTGCTTCCTGCACACACTGTGCCCAGGGGTTCCAGTCACACACACTGGTCCTCCCCTCACACATGCACTTGGCATGGCCCCTCTGCCTCCCAAGGAGAAGGAAAGCAGAGATATTTGCCCATCATAACACACAGGCAGGGGACCTTGGTGCTCTTCATTTTATCTTATTGCTTTGAGCGCCTGCTGCTGTCAGCCTCATGTCCTCCTTTATCCACATTGGACTGTAGCTCTACAGAAGCTGGGGCAAATTTATTTTCCTTCCCAGACCCAAAACCCATACGATGTCCTGTGCAATAAATATCAGTTGGGTTATTATTGAAATTTACTGCCATGTTGTAAAGTAGTGACCACAGTTGCCTCCCGGACAGTTTCCAATCACTAGAGGGAAAAGTCATCTCAAAGTCAATCATTAACTTACAAAACAATTCCCCTGAAAGAATCTGTAAATACTTTCCCTTTCCTGGCTTTCTGTATCATGTGAATAAACTTTGCTGTAATTTACATATACCCATGAATAGAATCAATCAGAAAGTTCAGGGCAACCACAGCTCTTCAACCTGATGTTGTGATTTTGTTTTCAAAACAAACATACCTTTTTTTTTTTATTAAAGTAACTAGTATTGGGTTGGATCAAAGTCAGCAGAAGTTTTCCTAGAAAACAAACATGGTTTCAGGAAATATTTATTACATATTCTGTTCTTTAGTAATAATAACTGCTACTTATTGAACACAAACCGTGTGCTGTGCATTTCACACTTACTGGCTCATTGATTCCTCTCAATAATCCCGGGAGGTAGGGTGATATGTTTGGATCCCATACGAATTCTTATCAAAGGCCTTGACTTCACAAAGGCCTTTCATCAGGTGGGAGAGATGAGCAGCTCTGTGGATAGGAGGGAGCTTCTTTCTCCATCACCCCAGGGCATGTTCATTGGGCTCAGGAGCAAATGATCCTGAGGGCAAAATGGAGATCAAGTCAGACTCAAGAACATGAACCTCCTCTGACCAAGGATGACCTGCCCCCAGCACCGCCGTGAGTCTAGTTCACAGGATACTGACTCCCTGATATGGTTCTCTTCACTGGGAGACCAGCCAGCTCCCTGGTGACAGCGTTATTATTTGGAACCCTTCCGTCATCAAAAGGGTGCCTCTGTTTTCCTTGTTGGGATAGATGCCTACCCTGGGATTTGTATTTGCTTTCCTTGATTCTGCTAACATGAAAACTGTGAAGTTAACGAGTGCCTTAAACATCCCCAAGTTGTCCACAAACATTGTTTTACAGTGAAAGAAACAGCAGCACACTGCTGTCAACATTAAGTTTCAAGAGTGTTATGTACCGTGTCACCTGGAAGTCTCAGAACATGGTGTGACGCAGACTACCCAAGACAGAGCACTTTGAGTGACTGGTGTGAGACACTGCAGGAGGTGCTCTGAACCTGTGGCCGACACACAGTTTGGTCCCTCTCGCTGCCAAAGTGTGTAGAGCTCGGAACCACGAGATGGAAGTGGGAAAAATTATAGCCTGTGACCCATTCACAATTTTCTTTGCTTCCTATTCCCATGAACCTGTTCTTTGCTGGTTTAGAGGTTTAGTGCCCATAGGAGGAGAACTTCCTCTAGAAGATAACAGTGAAACGGAAGCCGATACAGCTGCCTGGTATTTTGCCTCCTCGTGTCATCAGACAAATGGGAAGAAGGGGCAGCTGGCATGTTGGCTGGGTGACTGACCCTTTCTTCCTTCATGGGAAGCAATGTAGATACAGAGGAGTGTACGCACTTGAATCTCTGGAAATTCCTTGCAGGAAGAGGAACCCAGCTTCCCTCCTGTAAGTGTAAGTATGGGAAAAGGACTGCATGTGGACTTGGGCTATAAGAAGGCTAAGTTACAGAGGGTTTGGGTCACCGCTTTTCTTGCCCACTCCCAAGCCTCTGCCCTGCTGTGAGTGCTTCCCAGTGAGAGAGTCCTGGAGGGAGGGAGGATCCTGTCTCCCACTATGGAAGGCCGCACCAGCGCTCCCTCTTCCCACAGGGGACATAATCTGGTTTAGCCTAGATCTTTGAATGGGGTAGGGGCACAGGGACGCAGAGCTGGTTCACAGAAATGGAGGCAAGTGTACTCCATAGGCAGTGCCTACATTTATCAGCCAGACAGGTCCTGAGGCGGGTCCTGCTCTGTGTCCTCAGGTCCACGGCTGGTCCACAGACAGACTTGGGTTCTGCCCATTTCCCAAGCTTGGCTCTCCAGTTTTCTTGGAGGTCACCTTCTGGCCACTTCTCTCTGTGCTTGCGTTATCTGTAGCTAGTTCTATTGTTTTTAGCTCACAGCTCTGATGGACCGAGAGGGGAAGCAAACCCAAATAGGAACCCACCTTTTGTACTGTGATTCAGGCCCCAGGTTCTTTTTCCTTCCCTCCTAAGCACCTCCTAGATATTTTCTGACTTCAGTTTTGTACTGATAGGTGCCAGAATAAATCCTGTAAAAATAAGAGCAGGGAAGAAGCAAACTTTAAGACATGATAAGGAAAGATGATAAGCATCTTTTAAGATAAAGACAAAAAACATGAGAAGGACATGATAAACATCAGAAGGAGCAGTCTAAGGAGATGGTCTTGGGATGCTGGCCCACCACCTTCACGGGCTGCCAGCTTCCTGAGTCAAGCAGCCTTTCCTTTTCACCAACACTTGTCTCTCAGGTTTTGGCCTTGCAAGCAGCAAGCAGCCAAACTTGGGTTTGGAACTGGGTCATGGCCCAGTAATACTAGTCCATCTTAGCCAGAAGAGGGACATAACAATAATTAAGTTTTTTGAAAAATCAGAGTAAATGGTAGAAGTCTAGAAACCACAGTCAAATACAAATAGGCCACCTACTTACATCCTAGATATGAGATATGTAGGGTGTGAGAGAAAGAATTTCACTTGGGAGGACTTTAGTGCTAAGCTGGGTTCCACTGCATGCAAGGAATTTCCAAAGACTCAGGTTTTGCCTGGAATGCCAAAGAAAGAGTGAAGGAGAGGAGAGGCTAGGCAGATAGCATTGTATTAGATTAATTTCTAAAGATGCTCAAATTCCAGGTGGGGATAACCACTGGCCTTATATTTTAGGAAGAAACTGAAGTAGAAAGAGCATGAGTGATGCTGGGACTTATTTTCATCACCTATTTAAAAAGGACATAATCTCAAATATACCCTTAAATAAGCATATCAGTAAATGTAGAGTAACCATTCTCTTCTCTCTCAAATTAAGAGAACTCTTAGTTTAGGCTCGGCCAGTGAGTGCATCTGGTTGACTACAATTCCCAGTCTTCTTTGAGATTAGGTGCCACCATATGCCAAATTCTGACCAATGTAACAGAATTATAGACACCACACAAAAAATCAGAATGCATCTTGCAGGAAATGCTAAACACAAATGAATTTGGTTGACATACACCAGTGTGCATTCCAGAACATAAAAAACTAATAAGCTAGTTGATTTGACTAAGGTGCCCATCTTGTTCTCCTAGCCCATTCAAGGATATGGTCAGAAATCAGATTAGGATTCCTTAGAACCATGGCCATAATGAGCTATTGACTAATGGGATTATGCTCTTGAGGTACATTAGAGAAGGTACACATTTTGAAATTCATTCTTACAAATTTCATTCATAGACAAAAGCACAAATCTAGAAAATAAGATTCAATAATTCATTAAATAAGCTACAAGGGACAAGTGAAATTTATTTAGCAATATGAAGATAATTTATATTGGAAAATAAAGTCAATTTAGACTGATAAATAAATTTTTTAAAGCTGATAAAAAAAAGAAACAATCTAACACGTCTAATTATACCCTGCACTAAAACTGAGCTGTCTAAAATACCCCAAGACAATAGCAGAAACAGCAGAGAGAAAAGCAAGATCTTACAGGCTAAGAACTGAGTTTATTTTACCTTAGCGGAAAATAGAGCCAGACTTTAGTTTCCAGTTCCACGTGGAAGGAGCCTGGGAATTGGCACTTGTCTTAACAAGTAAAGAGGTGAACAGACTGAAAAATCAACAATTCTTCTTGCATCTGTAACAAAGGGGAGGACACAGGGCAAACCTCTGACCCCAAGATTTGAGAGCCAGATGGGAGAACATGGGAGTCACAGCTTCCCAGAGGAGAGACTGAGAGCAGAAACCACCATGGGGACCAGCTCCTGGGTGGGAAAACCTCAACTGTAATTGATCAATTGCTGGAGGTGTTGTGTGGACCAGGCTGAGGCCCAGTCATACGGGATCCCCAATGATAGGATGAGATTTACCTGCAGGAGTTCAATCAGCTGCTCACAATAAATACCAGAGAAAAGTCCCCTTGCGCTGCTGGCACCGTGAGGGAAAAGGGACCCTTCTGAAATGGCTAGAGCACTCTGTTCTTAAGAAGGCCTGCCTCCCAGGGAAGCTTGTTAACCAGAGCCTAATCGACCTCAGGGTAGGGAATTCCTCCACCCCAGCCCTCTAGCCACCCTGTCCCTCCTGGGGGAGGAGAACCCTGAGAAGCTCTGGCAACGCTCACAGTGCAGAGGCTCAGGCTCAGTGAAGGCTGACCTGACTGGGTCACAGGACTAGGACCGCTTCCCTTGCCCCCGCACAGCCACACCTCACCCACATCCCTAACAGCCTATGCATAGCAGTGCCTTCTGCCCAGTAAGTACATCATGTCCAGTATCAAGAAAAACAGGACAAGACTCACCATAAGGCAAAAACACAGTCTGGAGAGATGGAGCAAGCATCAGAAGCAGACATGGCAGGGACGTTGGCATGACCAGACCAGGAAATTAAAACAACTGTGAATAACATGCTAAGACTCTAATGCGGCAAGCAGATGCGCACAAGATCAGGTAATGTAAGCAGAGACGGAGACCTGAGAAAGAGCCAGGAGGACATGCCGGAGACGAAATAGGGCAGTGGGAACGGAGAGCGCCTTCAAAGGGCTTGTTCATAGACTAGACACAGCTGAGAGAGCCTCTGAGAGGGAGAATGTCTTGGCAGAATCCCTGAAAACCAAAAAGAAAACAGAGGCCGAAGATGATGGCAGATTTCCAAGGACTGTGGAACAACAAGAAATGTAATAGACCCATAATGGGAACACCAGAGGGGAAGCAGGAGAGAAAGGAATGGGGACAAATACCTGAAACAGTAGTGGCTGAAAGCTCCCCCGAGTTACTGTCGGACACCAAATCACAGACGCAGGAAACCCAGGGAACACCAAGCACGATGAATGCCAAAAACACTAGACTCAGGTATATGATTTTCAAGTCACAGAAAATCAAAGATAACAAAAAAATCCTGAACGAGGCCAGAGGAAAAAAATATCTTATGGAGGAACGAAGATAAGAATTCTGACTTCTTAGAAGCCACATAGGCAAGAGAGGAGTGAAATATTTAAATGTTGAGGGAAAAAGCTGCTGACCTAGAATTCTGAACTCAGAGAAACGGGACCGAATTTTTGTTTAAAAAACAAAACCAAAAAAAACTACCTTCGAAGAAAGTTTGTTTTTTCCTTCTTCCACCTCCTGTGTTCTCCTTTGCCTTATTTTAATATTCCCTCTCTCCATTTGCCCTGTCATCATGCAAACACTTTTCCACTTCTTTCTCCATCTCCTGCCCAACTGCAAGATAATAGCTTCTTTGGCTAACAGATTTGGATATATCTATCACATTCATGTGTGTATGCTCACATATTTATAAACACTGGTGAGTGTGTAGTCCCTCCAGAAATGCTACTCCCCTGCTACTCCCGGGGTGGGGAGAAGCTGACCACGGGCCATTTCCCAGACAGTGCTGAGTGCTCTGGGACTGTGAGGACAGACAGCTGGAGGGCTGGCTCCCCTCCCACCATACCCCTAGAACTAGACTCAGCATTGGGTTGTAACCTCTGTGCTCAGAAGACAAAATGTGATGAAATGTCAAGTGGGGTTTAGAAATACTAATGCCATGCTTGTTGAGGTGCTGTTTTCCCTGGAGCCCATGATCAAAGGAAGGGTGGGGAGGGCAGCAGGGAAGGTGGAGAGGACAGAGGCTGGCCATCACAGGTGGAAGGAGAAGCAGAGGGAGAGGTACAGGAGAGGAGGCAAAAGGGGCGTTCTCCAACAAAACCACTAAGGGAAAAAGAAGCTGTTAAGAGAAACTGATTTCCAAAGGAGTAATGATTTAATTCAGGAAGCCCTAAAAGGGTCAATTAGGGAAAATGCCAGAGATTAATTCCAGAACATTTCTTCAGGACCAATGAGAAGAGTAAGGGAGCCTTGCTAAAGAGACGATGAGTAAACCCGGAGAAGCCCACAGTACCTGGCAGTTTCCCGTGGCCTCTGAGAGGGCAGTTTAATCCTGAAACCTAAAGGTTTATCCTAATGTCCAGCCTGAAAAGGCTGATCACTGTGGGAGAATAAATTCATAAACAACTCATCTGAGAAGGGGTTAACATCCAAAATATATAAAGAAATTACAAGCCTCAACACCCCAAAAACAAATGACCCGATCAAAAAATGGGCAGAAGACCTGAACACACACCTCTCCAGAGAAGAAATACAGATGGCCAACAGGCACATGAAAAGATGCTCCACATCGCTAATCATCAGGGAAATGCAAATTAAAACCACAATCATACCAACTCACACCAGTTAGGATAGCTAACATCCCAAACACAAGAAACAACAAATGCTGGCAAGGATGCGGAGAAATAGGACCCCTCCTACACTGTTGGTGGGACTGCAAACTGCACTTTGAAAGTTTGCTGGAACCTTCTTTTAACATGGAAATTCCATGTTCTTGTCATGTTTTTTCTTCTTTTTTTTAATTAAGGTATCATTGATATACACTCTTTTAAAGGTTTCACATTAAAAACATTGTAGTTACTACATTCACCCATATTATCAAGTCCCCTCCACACCCCATCACAGTCACTGTCCATCAGTGTAGTAAGATGCCAGAGTCACTGTTGTGCCCTGTTGCCTTGAGTCCCCCATGTGGAGCCGCAGTCACCAGGCTCAGTCGTGAGATGCAAGAGCAAAACAGGTCTTTATTGCTAGTTCGAACTAGGGTCTCAGTGGCCCGTCAGAACACAGGACTTGGTCTGAGACCCTGAGCAAAGTTCCCTTTTTGCTTTTATACTTTTGGAACAGTTAGGGGCTTTCCAAGGGGGTGGTTTATTGTGACCCTAGCTGATTGGCTGAGGAGGGTCAGGGTCTTGTTGCACAGGTTGCTGGGTATTGTTTCTGCGGGAATGGGCATGGCTTGAGCAGGAAACTTCTTACTCAAGATGGAGGACACAGAACAAAATGGAGGTAGGGGTCATGTAGGGGACATAGTTATTCAAGATGGAAGACACAAAATGGAGGCTGGGGTCCCACATTCCCCCCTTTTCTTTTGTGCCTGAGTGGGCATTCTTGTCCCACTATGGGTCTGCATTCAGTAGGTGACATTAGTGGCAATACAGCTTCAGCTTAAGGGGGTTCTGCGGGTGCACTTTCACTGTCCACTGTTCCCCAACAGGTGTGGATGTCTTCTCTGGGTTGGCTCGCCGGATGAGCGAGTAATAGATCCACGGCCCAATGCCATCTACCTTAAGGGCTGTGGGGGTAGTAAGGATTACAACATAAGGCCCTTTCCACCTAGGTTCTAAAGTTTTGGAACAGTGACATTTCACCCACACTTTTTCCCCTGGTTCAATGTCATGTTGTGCTTCCTGGTGGGTGGGGCTCCCCCCAATAGCTCGTAAGAGGGGCCACACCTCTCTGTGTACTTCTTGCAGCCTCTTTAAGGCCTCCTGAAGGGCCGGGGGGGCGGTCCCAGGGATTCAGGAGTTGGGGCTGAGCAGGGTAAGATAGGAGGGGGGACCCCAAACATGATCTCAAAAGGGGTCGATCCTAACCAATAAGGCATGTTCCGAGCCTGGAACAGGGCAAAGGGAAGGAGGGTCACCCAATCTCTGCCAGTCTCTACTGCCAATTTAGTGAGGGTCTCCTTTAAGGTTCGATACATCCTCTCTACCTGTCCTGAACTCTGGGGGTTGTATACTCACAATGCAATTTCCAATCTACCCCCATGTGGGCAGCCACCCTCTGTATAGCCTCTGCGGAGAACGCTGGTCCATTGTCTGATCCTATAGTTGAGGGCAAGCCATACCTAGGCATGATCTCTTCTAGTAATTTCTTACCCGCTACTAGTGCTGTTTCTCTTTTGGTGGGGAATGCCTCCACCCACCTGGAAAAGGTATCTACTAAGACTAGCAGGTAACGGTACCCATATTGGCCAGGTCTCACCTCGGTGAAGTCCACTTCCCAATGTTGCCCTGGTGCCTGGCCCCAAAGGTGAAGTCCTGTGTGTGTCCCTTTAACTCGGTCCAGTTGCATTACCTGGCATGCAGTACATGATCTCAAGAGAGCCTGTATGTGGGCCTTGGCCCCCAGAATCCGGATCTTGGCTTTTTCTAAGAGCACTCGAGTCTTCTTCTCACCCAGGTGGGTAGAGGAGTGCAAATTAGTTAGTATCTGGTTCCCCAAGGTCTCAGGTAATATTAGCCATCCATCTTGGTCTCAGTACCATCCGGAGTCCATTTTCTGTATCCTGGGCTGTCTCTCGACCCACTGCGTGTCTGAGGAGGAGTACTCTGGGGTGAGGGGAAGGGTCCCCATACCTGGTGGGGGTATTTGATGCAACTGTAGCCCAAAGACTTGAGATGTCGTGGCTTGTAAGGCAGCCTCATCAGCCCTGCGGTTGCCTAAGGCCTCTGGGCTGTCTCCCTTTTGGTGTCCCGGGATGTGGACTACCACTACCACCCGGGGTTCATGTACAGCAGCCAGCAGGACCTCAACTTAACTTCTCAGTGAATAGTCCACGGATAGCACTTAGTGCCCGTGGCCCACTGTACCCAGCTCTTTTGGGAGGAAATGGGTCCGGCACTCCGAGTTATGACAGAGTGTTGAGCCCCGGTGTCCACCATATAGTGCATTGGTTCCCCCTCAATCTGTAGTTACCCAAGACTCAGGGAGGGGGCTCGAGTCCCGAAACCCCCTCAGTCACTGTCTTCTCCTGCATACATCACCCGATGTCTAGGGGCCTCATCGGGTTTTTGCCCTTCTCACGGGGTGTAAGGACGATGCTGGCAGGGGCACTCATTCTTCCAATGCCCCATTTCTTTGCAGTAGGCACACTGGGTGGGTCCTAGTTTTCTGTGGAAAGGCCCCACTTTTTCTCTATTTCAAAATAAGCTGCCATTTCCTGGGCAGGTGCAGGAGTGAACCCCTCTTCCTTTCTCCAGTCTCTCTCTCTTTAAGGGGCCCGAGGAGCCTCAGGGCAGACGGCCGTCCTGGGCCCCCAAGTGGAAGATGCAGGCTAGTTCCTTTTGATTTTTTCGGTTTTCTTCTGCCCTAACTTTCCTCTCTTCCATCTGGATCCTGCTCTCTCTTTCTTCAGGGGTTTCTCAGTTGTTGTAGACCCGCTCTGCTATTCAGAGTAGGTCTTGTATAGTCTGCTCCCCGAGTCTATCTATCTTCTGTAGTTTTCTCCTGATATCAGGGGCGGCCTGGTTAACAAAAGCTAAGACTAAGGCGGCCCTTGTCTCATCTGCTGAAGGGCACAGGGGAGTGTATTGTCTAAATGCTTCCATTCTCCTTTCATGGAAAGTGGCTGGGCTCTCGTGGGGCTCCTGTCTAATGGAATTTACCTTGGCCAAATTAGTGGGCTTCCTGGCAGCCACCCGGAGACCAGCCATCAGAGTCTGGCAGTAGATTCGGAGACACTCCCTACCTTCTGTTGTTTTGAAATAAATACCAGCCAGGGTGCGTTAAGGGAAATCCTTCATCGATGAGGTAAGGCTGTATGGTGGGTCAGCCATTGATGCCTGGCACCAGTTTGCGAGCCTCTGTCAAGATCCTCTCCCTTTCCTCTGTGGTGAAAAATACCTGGAGGAGCTGCTGGCAGTCCTCCCAAGTAGGACTATGGGTAAAGAGGATAGATTCTACCAGGTCAATAAGACCCTGGGGTTTCTTGGAAAAAAAAAGGAGCATTTTGTGTTTTCCAATTATAGAGATCACTAGAGGAGAAAGGCCAGTATTGATAATTATCAATACAAAGGCCAGTATTGATAATACCCATCGGGCCTCCGGAGCCCGATTGCTCGGACTAGAAGGGCTTGGACATTGGAGTCATCTGAATCCATGTCCGTGGAGGCAGAGGATTTGCTAGTCTGGTGTCTACCCCTGGTGCCAAAAGCTGGCCCCGCTGGTAGCCGTCCCTGGGTGGGGCGGGCCCGATTGGGCTTAGGATCCTCCGGAGGCTGACTGCCGGCCTGCGGATATTGGGGAGGGAGAGGAGGTAACGCTGGTGCAGTGGGTTGGACCGCTTTGGCCTCCAAATCAAGAGCACTAGGATAGGGGGCTGACTCTGAGAGGACCTTGGAGCCTGCCAGCTTCTTGTCATCCCAGGTGGTTGCTATCATGGCTTGGACTGCTAGGGGTGGTGGCCTCGGGGGGATAGGTGCCATGGAAGTGGGTGGAAAGAGAAAAGGTTTTAGCCAGCGAGGGGGGGTTCTTAACAAGGTACTGCCAGGTGAGTATGTAGGGGGCCTGGTCAGGGTGGCCTCCGGGCCCTGGGTCCATGACTCTGTCTCGAACAGCCTGAATCACAGAGAGGGCAAAAGATCCCTCTCGGGGCCATCCCACACCAGAGGCAGGCCATTCTGTGGAACAAAAGGTTATGAGTTTGCTCTTCCAGACTTCCAAACTAAGATTACGAGCCTCGGTTCTGAAATCAGAAAAATGGTCAGTCATGAGGGTCAGTGGCGAAGATTGCCCTTGCCCCATAGTTGGATGATGTCTGTGAGAGTAAGAGTGATAGAGGGAATAAGTCAGAACTGGCCAGACAACAATGACAACACAAAACAGGACAATATGACTAACAAAAGTAAATAATGACAACACAAATCAGGACAATAAGACTAACAAAACCAACCAAAAAAACAAATTCTCCCAGAAGTCTGACAGAAATATCTTTCAGTTAGTCTTCTCTCTAGAGAAGACTGACCCCAGAGACCCATGAACCGTTCGCTACGGTCCTGAGCCTGCAACAGCCTCCCAGCGCGTCTGCCAGCCCCGGTCTTACGTTGCCCTGTACCAGACGGAGGCAGATCCTGCTAGGACTTCAGCCCCCTCTATTCCAGCTGGCCTGCAGCTGGCGTGACTAGTCACTTCCAGATTCAATAAAGACCTTACCCAGTGGCTGGGGTTGCTGCTCCTCACGGGGATCCCGGACAAGCCCCCAAATGTTGTGCCCTGTTGCCTTGAGTCCCCCATGCGGAGCCGCAGTCACCAGGCTCAGTCGTGAGATGCAAGAGCAAAACAGGTCTTTATTGCTAGTTCGAACTAGGGTCTCAGTGGCCCATCAGAACACAGGACTTGGTCTGAGACCCTGAACAAAGTTCCCTTTTTGCTTTTATACTTTTGGAACAGTTAGGGGCTTTCCAAGGGGGTGGTTTATTGTGACCCTAGTTGATTGGCTGAGGAGGGTCAGGGTCTTGTTGCACAGGTTGCTGGGCATGGTTTCCGTGGGAATGGGCGTGGCTTGAGCGGGAAACTTCTTACTCCAAGATAGAGGACACAGAACAAAATGGAGGTAGGGGTCATGTAGGGGACATAGTTATTCAAGATGGAAGACACAAAATGGAGGCAGGGGTCCCGCAGTTACTACCTGTCTTCTCTATGCTACACTGTCTTCCCCATTACCTTCACACACACCATGTGTACCAATCATAATACCCTTCTCCCTCAATCCCCTTCTCCCTCCCTCCCCACTCGCCCTCCCCCACCCCTCCCCCTTGGTAACCACTAGTCCCTTCTTAGAGTCTGTGAATCTGCTGCTGTTTTGTTCCTTCAGTTTTACTTCGTTGTTATACTCCACAAATGAGGAAAATCATTTGGTACTTGTCTTTCTCCACCTGCCTTATTTCACTGAGCATAATACCCTCTAGCTCCATCCATGTTGTTGCAAATGGTAGGATTTGTTTTCTTCTTATGGCTGAATAGTATTTCATTGTGTATATGTACCACATCTTCTTTATCCATTCATCTACTGATGGGCACTTAGGTTGTTTCATATCTTGTCTATTGTAAATAGTGCTGCGATAAACATAGGGGTGCATATGTCTTCTTGAATCGAGGATCTTGTTTTCTTTGGGTAAATTCCTAAGAGTGGAGTTCCTGGGTCAAATCGTCATGTATTTCTTAATTAGTTTCCTAAGTCATGTGGGCTTAAATCTGTCCCACCCCATGTCTGTAAGTGTTTCTCCACCATTCAGCAAAGAGTGTACTTGTAATTTTATCCACACCAGAATCTTCAGGGGCTTCCTGTGTTTCTTTTTACAGCATTTTACAAATGTGGTGTCTCAGGTATTTCTTACCACAACCCTGGGGGGTAGTTACTATGGTTCCAGTTCTACAGGTGAGAAAACCAAGGTTTCTAGAGGGAGTCAGTTACCCAAAGACACACAGCTAATAAGCTGGTTGAGCTCGGGCCTAAGAGGAGGCCTGAGATCTCCAAATCCATGGAATTAAAGTGCTAAGCACCTGGGTGTGTAGGAGGGTGGGGGCGGGGGAGGAAAGAAGAGTATTTGCTTTGCTTCAGGGGTGTTCTTGCTACATCCCATTTCAGAGCTGATAACCTAGAGCAAGGATAGAGATGGGAAGAAATAGGATGCTGTTCTAGAGAATGCTCTTCAGAAAAACCTCAAATATATTTGTATTTGTTTTAGTTATTCAAAAATGGCATAATCCATGTTTTAAATTATTATTTCCCCAAAAGACATTTTAAATCTTGTTCAATAATAATGGCTAATGTCCATCAGTAGATGAATGGATAAAGAAGATGTGGTACATATACACAATGGAATATTACTCAGCTATACGAAAAAAACAGATCCTACCATTTGCAACAACATGGATGGAGCTAGAGGGTACTATGCTCAGTGAAATAAGCCAGGTGGAGAAAGACAAGTACCAAATGATTTCACTCATATGTGGAGTATAAGAACAAAAGAAAACTGAAGGAACAAAACAGCAGCAGAAGCACAGAACCCAAGAATGGACAAACAGTTACCAAAGGGAAAGGGACTGGGAAGGACGGGTGGGAAGGGAAGGATAAGGGTGGGAAAAAAGAAAGGGGGCATAGTGATCAGCATGTATAGTGGGAGGGGGGGCACAGGGAGGGCTGTGCAACACACAGAAGACAAGTAGTGATTTTATAGCATCTTACTATGTTGTTGGACAGTGACTGTGAATGTGTATGTGGGGGGAACTTGGTGAAGGGGGAGCCTAGTAAACATAATGTCATTCATGTAATTGTAGATTAATGATACCAAAATAAAATTTTAAAAAAAAGAGCAAACCAAAAATAATAATAATAATAATAATGGCCAAATCTTTTTTGATAAAAGTCCCTGGTTTAATTGATTTATTTTCTAAAACAAAATAAAATAATACATCTAGTTGTCAGTTCAGAAAAACAATAGCAATCACACATGTCTTCTAAAACTATTAAAGTAGAATATTCAATATTCTCTGACTGGCATTTTCAAATAGAAAATAAATGTGTTGAGGTCAGGGAAGTGGTTTCTATCTTTAAGCACCTTACCAACATTGATTTACCTGTTTTACTCCAGTGGATTCCTCTGGTTTGTACTTCTATAACAAGGCAAACGCGAGCAATGTCAAGGTCTTGGAATTACAAAAGCTGCTGCAGTCCATTTTGCTCTTTGTATTTTTCTAAATAAATAAATAAATAAAGGATACATCTACCAATAAATGCTGGAATTCAAATCACCATCAAACAACACTTTTCACAGCAATGTTGGCATGGAGGATGGATTTCAGGTCAGTTACACACCAACTTTAAGAAAGTAGTTTTTGTGTGTTCTGTGTTTGTTTGCTGGGGTATTCAAATAAACTTTATTTTGGGAGATGGCGGCCAGACAGAGAGGTTGCTGAAATTCTCACTTGCTAGTGAGATAAACATCAATTATTGTCACCCCAGTCATCTAGCTGGTGTGACAGATTTGTGAAGGGGGGACTTCACTGGTCTTTAAACAAAGTGAACGGTGTGTCAAGGGCATTTTAATTGGCTGTCTGCATTGTGTGGACTCATTAGATAATTGCCAACCCTCTCCCTCACTGTGCATCATCACACAGGCCTGGCCGCAGGAGCTGAGCTAGGACGGGATGGCTAGGAGGAGAGGCTGTAGGACCAGAGGCCATGCGGGTGGGGGAGGGCGCACAACCTGGGGTGGAGAGATGGGGCAGAAAGCTGACTGGGTAAGAGAAAGGCAGCACAGTGAGGCCAGAGTGGTTCAGACTAGACGGGTCCTGGGAACTGCATCAGAATCAGGGTTCAGAGAAGACAATGAAGGCGTGTAAACGGGCCCGAGATCAGGCCAGACAGCACAAGCTCGCACAGCAGCAGAGAGTCACGGAGAGCAGCCTGCAGGGGAGGTCAGAGTGACTCAGGCCTAGCCAGCTATTTGTCCAGAGGCTCCTGAGAAAATGGGGAGCTGGGTTGGGGTACAGAGGGCCAAGGTTCAAAGGGGGGCTCACACAAGCCAGCATGGCAAGCCTGGCCCATCAGAAACAGAAGGCAGGGTTTCAGACAGAATAGAAAGAAATGACTGGTCACCACATTACATGAGAATCAGGAAAGTCACAGCTGACATCTGGGGAGGGGACGCTGGGCAAGGATGCTAAGGTGGTTGAAGTGTGAGCTTGCCCAGTCCTGGGGCAAACTGGGCCCTGATCCCAAAGACAGGATTTACATAAGGGAAAACCAAAACAGCATTATCAACACTGGATTCCTCATCTTGCTCTGTTGAAGCAGGTTTTCTAGAAAATAAACATACTGAAATCCAACCCACCTTGTAAAGAAGTCACCCACTCTGCAATAGCAAGGGGGGTGGAAGGCAAATATCCATCATAAGAAAATAAGCAAGTCACGGTGCCCAGAATGAGTCATGCCACGAAGCAGCTAAAAATGAGAGTTAAGCACACGTATTGGAAGGTAGCTCATAGAATGAGTGTGTTTCCACTGGATATGCATGTCTGAGAGGGACTGCCTGGCAAGTGTCCCCGCTGTGGACAGCGGGCCTGGGAGGGGGGGTGGTGTGGGGTGGGGGTGGCAGGTAGGGGGATGAAAGTACAGAGGGAGAGGAGACATCCTGACTGATTCTGAATTTTTGTGAAGAAAAGAAAGTCTCCAAAGGCATGATAAAGATGACATGGAGGAGGGACAGCAGAAACAGGAGTCTCCCTGATCTTTAAGATCATCCAGAAGGAGTGAACGGAGGCATCAGAAAGTGTCTGTGGGAATGAGAAGGGGACTATGGGCTGAGTGCCCCAGGCGGGACTGGCATCTACCCTGAGGAGCTCTGAGAGAAACTAGAGATGCCACGTTGCAACTGATAATAATAATGTGTTAGGTTTTGTCTGTGGATCTCAAAACACTTTGATGGCACCCCTGTCCTCTTATCCTTGGGAGGGAAGTAAGGGCCGCCGGTCGGGCGCACGAAAATCGCGGAGGTGGAGCTTCGAGTGGGAGCCCGGCCCTGGGGCCTGCTGCCTCACGACGGCCCCTGCTGTTGCTCATCCACTGACCCCCACGTTTATCATTACATCTGCACTTGGGTTTCCCCTCCCTCAGGCTGCATGTACGCTAGGCAGCCACCTCAGCCTCATGCAGCTTACCCTCCATCACCACCACCAGCACTCCCAGAATGGGTGGGTGGGGAGGGGTGTTGGGTCTTCACTGGGATCCCCATTATCCCAGCCTGGCATTTGGAAATCGGTGTAGGGTGGGAGTTGGCCAGGAAGGCACTGGGACCAATGCCTGCATTTCCTAAGCAGACTGGCAGGTGAGGGCTTGACCCCAAGCCAGGCGGCCCTGCAGCTTGTGTGACTCAGTCCCCTCTGACTGGCACTTGGCCACCAGGTGAGACAAGTGTCTGCCCACACCCAGGACTTCAGGCACTTTGCTGCCAGCCTGGTGGTTAGAAGAGACCCAGGGGCAGACCCAGCAGGGAGGGAGGGGCTCGGCAAACAGCATCCAACAGCCATGTGGCCTTGCCAGGCTCAGAGGAGCCAGGGAACAAATGAGGGGTGTTACCACGGAGGGTGAATCCCACCCCCACCCCCACCCCACAGAAGCAACACTCCAGAGATCCTTTCCCACGGCCAAGGGGAGTTTTCAGCTTTCCTGGCCCCCTTGGAGGAGGGAGTTGCAAACTGCCATTTGGGTGTGTGGTTCTGCCGGCCCCACTGTCGCTCCAACCCCACATGAAGGAGAAACAGTGGCAGCCAGCAGACGTTTGCCCCCAAGCTGCTCCTGAAGGGTGCCCAGGTGGTGCAGGGGGAGAGATTCTGGGTGTTCTGTTCTGTTTTCAGGGCCGTCCTCCACGGCCCCCTTCTGAATTCTGCTTCACAGCACCCTAGCCAACAGAGGCCTCAGCACCCAGGCGGACCCTGAGCATCCTGTCCACAGACTGCCTGGGCCAGGCTGGGACTCAGGGGCACTGCCCAGGTTGGGGGCTGCTGGCTGTTAGCCACACTGCCTCCCAGAACTTGAATGGGTTTTGCTCCCTGGAGCTGCAAGGTCTGCCTAACAGCCTTTCCAGCATTCCGGGGGCCTTTGACTCACTTTATTCCTCACTCCACATGTCTCAGACCACAGGTAGAGTGACAAAGCTAGAGGGTACGGACTCGGAGGGTGTGGATGCCTCTTGTTCAGCCAGGAGTTTCCTTTAATTTTATGTATTTCAAACGAGAAATACCTTACCAGACTAGTAGGTCCACGAGTGCCACCATCAATGGCCCCTGAAACCAGAGCACAGGAATTTTGGGAGGCATGCACATGGGTACAAAAGAATTCCTCGGGGACTTGGGAGAACAGAGGTCCTGGGTGTTCTTTCTGGGGGAGCCAGGGTAAATGGGCGACTGCCCTCCTGTGAGGACAACCAGACGTGCCCCACCTCAGCAGCCCCCACCTGCGCTTTAGCATTTCATCTTCTCTTGGAGGAATGGGGGAGCGCTTGCCACTGCCTCGAGTCCACCTATGAGCTCTCTGTGCCACAGCGTGACTGGATGTCGGAGCGGCAAGAATCACTTTTCCTACAGGTGAGGGAAATGAGGTCATTTCTTAAAACGTCCACTTTCTCAGAGAACATGTATATGACGGATGCAGTGAATCCCAAGGCCACAGAACAGGAACTACCGCGCCAACAGCACCAGAGCTTGGAGGCCCCTGGCTGAGTGAGCTCTGCGGGGCGGGCCGGGTGCCCCAGCCATGCTCAGAGGACGCTCTTACTCTCAGACTGCGCGATCCAGCCACCTGCGGGTGCGGCTGCTGAGATTCAGGTCACCTCCTCACTGCTGTCCCCGCGTTCCCAGGCGGTGAACCAGCCCCAGAACTACCAGCACCCGGCATCTGCCTCTCGCTGGGGCCCGTAGTCAGCCCTGCCCTTTACTAGCTACCACCGGCCCTTGCCAGGCCTGTTTACTCCTCTGTATGCAGAAGCCTCAACAGGGAATTTAACGAACAAGAGAAATAAGTGAATGCTCCCAATGGATAGTGGGGACTCGTTCATATTAGTCCCCCTCTTCTAAAGCTTCCCTCAAAGATAAGTGGCGGTGGGGGTAGGGTGGGGTCGGTTACTGCAGACTTCCTCACAGGCTCAGAGGCAAAGCCCCAGGCCCGGTGCAGACATTACCAGTACCAGCGGCAGCTTCCTCTTGTTTGCCTGTTTTTTTTAATGAGGATACAGTAGATGCCCTCAAACTCCCAGGCCGGCTTTACTAGCTAAGAAAACTGAAGCTCAGAAAGGTGGAAAAGGTCATCCAGGGTCACAGATTTAGTCCATAGCAGAGTCGGCCTGTTGACTCTAAATTCCAGGCTGCTAATCCCCCGACGGTGCTACTCGCCTCTGGACCAGCACGGCAGCAGAAAGCTCTGAACACGGGTGAAGCGACAGCTTTAAGGTGGGCAGACCCGTTCCTGTGCCCGACCTCGGAAGGGCTTGTGTGCTAGAGGCCACGCCGGCCACACCTGCCGCGGAAGCAGCTTGGGGTGAAGGTCAGGAGCTGGCTGGAAGCGCTGGCCCTTAGACTGTGACTGGCAGGGACGGGGCCGAAACGCGGTGGGTGGCGACCCCGGGCACAGCCCTGAGAGGAGCCCGTGGGGGTGGCAGGGCGAGCTGGTTAATTGAGATGAGGGTGGGGTGGGAGGCACTTCCAAGCTCTCAGATTCGGTACTATTCCTGTAAACAAGTGCAACCCTCAGCTCCCTGGAGGGCCTCGGGAGCAAATGTGTGCATCTCTGCCTCTCCCAGCAGCTGCTCGCGGAGGACGCAGCCCTGCCACCTCCAGCAGTCTTTCTCAGGAATGGCCCCAGCCCCCAGCTCTAGCCTCAGGAAGTGGAGCTGCTGAGAATCTCTCCTCCAGTTTAGCCTCCCGTTGAGAGTGTCCTCTGCGTGCGCATTTCCTGGCCTAATTAAGCTGGGTAATGAGTAGCTAAGAGGGAGGGGATAAAAGCCTGGGGTGGCTTAAAAGCTAGGACACTTTATGACAGGGGTGTCTGCAGCTGGTGACACTCTAGGAAAGTTACTTCTCATAACCCTGGGAAGTTGCATGCTGTTTCCATAGCAGAGTGAGCCCCAAGGTAAGCACAGGGGTGATTGCAGCTGCAGGGGGACTGGCTGGAGGGCCCTGGGAGGGGTTGAGTGGGGTGGTGCTTGGGCCTGGGGGAAGGACTGAGCTGGGCTGCAGAGCAGTTAGAGCCACAGGCTAATACCCTTGGCTTAGCCCCAAGCTGGGGTGTCCTTGGTGACTGCATGTGACTCCCCAGGGCTTTGTTTTATGTTTCAATTGAATGGCAGAACTGTGCACGGTGAGCAGTTTCCTAAGACTTTCCCCAGCTCAGAGGAAGGACACCTGAGCTAGACACTGACCCTGACTCCCCTTTGACTGGCCCTCTTAAGGTGCTAAACTGTGTGTCCTGGAAAACACCAGGGGCCCCAGAAGGCTGGGGTGGGCTGGGGGTGCCCCCAGGCAGGAGCCCTGGTGGGAGAGGGGAGGAAGGCCTAGCTAGGCCTGCCCTTTCAGAGACACTCAAGGGCCAAAGACTGACTGATCCCCCCCAATCCCTGCAAGTCTGCCCCAAAAGCTCAAACCCACACCGCTCCACAACCCTGGCCCCACACCACACCGTTTCCCGCTGCCTGTTTTAAGTCACTTTGCACTCATTCACTAGTTGGCCAGGGCCACCTGCAAGAGGAGGGCTTTGGCGATGCCTAGCCTCCAATACATAATGAGCCCGCACCCCGACGGTCCCTGTGGTGGGAAAGGCCAGCACCACCCTTTCTCCCAGCCTTCAAATGAGGGACCCAGGGCGCACTTCACCCGGAGGGACAGTTGCCCACACCCCAGGGCAGGGCTGCACCCAGCACGCATCAGTGATGTGGGGAGGGCTTGGGGTTCTATACCCCGACCACCGGTATTTTCATCTTTGTACTTTTCTAACCAAGGCCTGTTTCTGGCCAGTCCTCAGGGCCCCTGTCCTCTTTGGGGGCTGCGGGGAACCTCTGGGATCCTTCCCTTCTCTCCCCTCCCTCTGCTGTTCTCAGTACCCCTCTAGCCTCTTGGCCTCCTGTTTGTTTTTTTCCCTAGTTTTATTGAGATATAATTAACATAGAACACTGTGTAAGTTTAAGGTGCACAACATAATGATTTGATAAATGTATTTATCGCAAAATATCTTTCTTCCTCCATGAGAATAGTCAGATCACCCGACCGGCCTTGCCCATTTCCCCCCTTGCTGTAGCTGCCCATGGAGTGGGAAGGAGACCTGGCAGCCAGGTGTCCAGGGAAGGCATGCCTGGGCCGCCGCCTCGGCACAGAATCCCAAGGCGGGTGGGGGGTCCCTGCTGTTCGGAAGAGAGGAAAGCAGGCCTGGGCAGCAAAGCCCAGAAGCCTCTGGCGCCCACCAGCACGGTGGCAGCTGGGCAGGCCGGAGAGCCAACTGGCTCTGAGTGTGTGTTTCTGTTTAAAAAGAGAAAGGGGGAAGGATCTCATAATTTCCCAGGACACCAACAAATGAAACCTGATCCTCTAGCCAAGGGAGTCCTTTTCACTGAGAGGCTGGGAGAGGAGGAAGGAGAAGGGAGAAAGGGAGGGGTGACAGGCCAGGCGCTTGGCTGCAGGAAGCCTCAGGCACTGCTAGAACGAGAGTGAGTGCCTGCCCCGCCCCAGCCTGGCTTTGGAGAGAGGCTTCAACAGGCCTGTCTGCCCTCCCATCTCTGCCCTTAGGAGCCTCTGTCCCTTCTCCTGAAGACTGGGGGCTCCTGCCTCCCCACCTTTGGTGTGAAGGGGTCAAACAATGCTGTTGAGAAAAATGGGTGCAAAGGCCTTCAATATGGGCCAATTAGAAGCAGCTCCTTATTCTGTTTGGCAAATGCTCATTGACTAGGGGATGAATGAGAGATGCTAGTTTATATGGTCAAATGGATGGTCAGGAAGATGCCAGCCTGATTTGGAAGGGTCAGGGTCATTCAGCCTTGTTCATCTACAAAGAATTGTTTGTGTTTATTAGGATAAACCACAGAACCTTGGGAAGGCTGCTTTGTGGTGAGCTCTGGGCCCGGTGCAGTTTGGGAGATACACATATATGGCTAAGGGTCTGTTCCTGAGGCACAGTGTGCTGACTGCCTGGAACAGCGAGCCTGCGGCGCAAGCAGCTGGGGAGCAGCTTATAAAGGGGTCCAGTGTGGAGCCCAAGGACACAATGCTGCCCTGGAGGAGCTCGCCCGACAGCCTCTGCCTTCATCCTTGTCCACACGTTTCTATTTGATTGTTTGTTTGTTTGTTTGTTTACATGCCATCTGCGAACAGAAAGGATTTAAGGCAGTTTGTTGTCAATGCACCATACCATAAAACCAGAGAGCAGGTTGATAGTTGAGGCCCAGGATGTAAAGATGCTGGGGCCGGGGCATAACTGCACCAGGACACTGAGGCTCAGGGAAATGCAGTACCATCTGAGCCCCAAACCAACTCTGAGCTGCCTGGAGGTTGTGTTGAAAAGGAAAACAGTGGGCCTGATAAAAAGAAGTGTTTCTTATGTGGGTCCCGGGTCCCTTCTCTCTGGAACTAATGGCTGTTGGGCTTTCTTCTTGCTTCCACCGCCCCCACCCACTGATGTACATTCAGTTTGAGCATTCAAAGGCCGGCCCTGGCATCCACGTGCAATGTTCTCCACCAGGAGGCTCTGCCTCCTCCACCACCCGGCAGCCCTGGGCTCTGCCTGCCACCAGGACCCTGTGGTTGAGCAGCTCCGGGCTGCTCCTTATCTCTAGGCCCATGGCTTATACAGTGCCTGGTACTTACTATCCAATAAGTATTTGCTGCTAACAAGTTTTTTGCACTTAATTATAAGCCAAGCACCATGCTAATTTTCTTAGGTGTATTTAACTCTTGCAAGTACCCTGTGGCTTAGGTGCTATTATTATGCCCATTTTACAGATGAAGAAACTGAGATTAAGTGGTTTACCTGAGGGCCCATAGCAGTGGAGCCAGCCTTTGGACAGTGTGAGGCATTTTTATGTATGACCTTTAATTGGAATTATTTTTCTCTGTGACTAGATTTCAAGCCCTGGAAGGAAAGCAGGGAAGTCTTCTTTCTATTTCCCACAGTGGCTGGCACAGTGCTTTCCACAGAGCAGGAACTAGTGAAATACTTTTTGACAACAATAGCTTTTAACAAAGATGTGGAGCATTACACTGCTGGCTTTGTGCAGTAAAATGGAACCTCACAACCCAATTAGCCAGTTGGTCCAGTCACATCTGTGGTGTTCACAGGCCTTAGAACTCAAAGCTGGGAGGGACCTTCCAACTCACTGACTCTAAGCCCACATTTCACAGCCAAAGAAACAGTTGCAAAGAGGTGAATGGCTGGTCAAAGGGTGTACAGTTATTAGTCACAGCCTTAGGGCCAAGAACGGCTCGATTCCCAATCTGATCATTCTTCTATTTAATTAAAAAATCCACCTCAATTCTGCAAAAAAAGTGGGACAAAAATCCAGAAGTGGGGAATTTCCACCATGGCAGTGCCCCAGGGGCTCGGTTATGGGCATGGGCCAGGCTGTGCCAGCCTATTCAGCAGCAGGCGGGCCCCCCACCCACAGGTTGGGTGTGTCCTGGAGTGTTCCATTGCTGCCTCCAGGACCACCTCTCCTCAGCGCTGCGAGAGTCTCTTGCATTAAAGCTATTGGTGAACATCTATCCTTCTAGAGCTTTCTGTGCCCTGCTAGGGGCATGGCCCTAGCTCAGACTCCCACAAGGAAGCCTGTACTCCCAGCCCCCTCAGCGCTTCTAGATCAAGGGTGACTTTGCCCCTGGGGGACATCTGGCTGTCTAAAGACATCTTGTCACAACTGGGGGGAGGGGAGCTCCTGGCACCCTGGGTGGAGGCAGAGGTGCCACTCAACACCCTGTAATGCACCAGATGGTCCCACAACAAAGAATTATTTGGCCCAAGATACCGAAAGTGCTGAGGATGGGAAGCCCTCCTGGGCAAACAGGAGGCCTTTCTCTGGGAGGGGGCACTCCTGCCTCCTCCCTTCTCCAGCTGGCACCTGGGGGTCCGCACACACCTCCTCAGAATCGTGGGTGGGGATGTGCAGGGCTGGCACCCTCTGCCCCTGCCACTTCCAACTCTCTAATTTCCATTGGTGTCTCCATTTTGTCTCCCACAGACTACAAAAACAAAAAAACAAAGCAAGCGATTTGAGCACCCCAGCAGAGCACTTGGTGTCTTTATGTATGTCACATTAACCTTGCTTTGTCACTCAACTTTGTCTGTAAATCAAAGAGTAGTTAAATTTGTGAGGTAGGTATTATTTCTGTCTTATCAACGAGAAAAGTAAGGCTTAGAGAGGTTATCTAAGTTTTCCAAGGTCACAGAGCATTCAGAATTTCAAACCCAGCTCTAAGCTTCGAGCTCAGGGCTCCTGCTACTTAGCACAAAATAGCACTGGGCTCTGCAGACAGATTTGAACCAGTTGGTAAATGGAAGGCAGGTATGTGCTGCTCAGACTCACTCCCCACTTTGTTCATAAAACAGTAAAGGTGGAGCTCTGAGGAAATGTAGAAGCTCTGAAAGTAAAGAGAGGCTGTTACCTTGTCTTCCTAATTAGAGTGTCTTAAAGTTTTCAGAACTCAGATAAGCCCATAGTAGCCCAAATTTAAAGTCTAAATTGCCACAGAAACCTCTGGGGGATCTCTACCACCCAGCTCATGGCACACACCTCTTCTCCTCGAGAGGAGGCCCTAGGGTTCCTCTCCTGTCCCCCCATCGCCGAGGTCTTCAGTAATGCCTGCCTTTGGCACTGGGGACTTATTAAACAGCACCAGCTCAGAGCTTCTGACGACCAAACCTGGAGTCTGTTGTGACAACCTTAATTTTGTTAATAAGAGCATGGTGTGTGTGTGTGTGTGTGTGTGTGTGTATGTGTGTGTTGACGACCTTAATTTTGTTAATAAGAGCATGGTGTGTGTGTGTGTGTGTGTGTGTGTGTGTGTGTGTGTGTGTGTGTGTGTTGACGACCTTAATTTTGTTAATAAGAGCATGGTGTGTGTGTGTGTGTGTGTGTGTGTGTGTGTGTGTGTGTGTGTGTGTGTGTGTGTGTGTGTTGACGACCTTAATTTTGTTAATAAGAGCATGGTGTGTGTGTGTGTGTGTTGACGACCTTAATTTTGTTAATAAGAGCATGGTGTGTGTGTGTGTGTGTTGACGACCTTAATTTTGTTAATAAGAGCATGGTGTGTGTGTGTGGCGCGCGCGCTAGAAAGGTGGCCTTTATTCAGGATTTAAACTAGGCCGCGGTCTCCTGGCCTCCCTGAGCTCCTTCCTGCCACCTCCTCCCAGGACCTGCCTCCCCAGCAGTCCGAATGGAGCTGGGCCCCTCCTGGCTTCTGTTCCGATTAACCCCTTCCTTCCAGCTTTCCTGTGCTTGCCGGAGGGCCTCGGGGCCAAATGGCCAGGCACTCACGGGCTTTGGGGTTGCAGATGCCATAAACCCGTTTTCCTTGGGGACCCCAGAGCTCCACGAATTACTTTCAGAAAGCACAACTGTTTTGTTTGAAATGGCCGAGAGGAGAGAGCGCCCAGGGCTCTGTACACATGTTCCTCATTTGCCATTGGCGGGAGCAGGGGGGGTGGGGGCTGCGCAGGAGAGGCAGCGCAGGAGGGGAGACGGCAGCCGCAGCTGCTGCCACTGGGAAGTCTGGCTTCAGGGAGGAACGGAGGGAGAGCGCTGGGGAGGGGTGGGGCTCGGGGACAGGGGCGGTGCCACGGGGGAGGAGGGAGCAGGTGGTGGCTTGTTTATCTGCTCAGCTGTTTTGTGTCCAGGAGTCAGCGAGAGACAGAGGCAGCTGGGAGGAGAGAAAGCAGCACGGCCAGGGACCCTCGTGGTCCCTCTGCCTTAGCTACAGGTTCTGGAACCAAAGCAAAACCATCCAAGAGTGAGTCACTGAGGTGTAGCCCCCCTCGGCTACCCAGAAGGGCTTCTTGGGGCCCATATGCTAATTAGTGCTGTGCAAACGTCCTGGAAATGGCCTCCTCCCCTTGGTGCAGTGGTTATGATTGGGTAGGTGTCCCCACCGGGTGAACGCTGGCACCAACTCAAGTAATATTCCCAAGTCTCAGTCTGGTGTACTCTCTTGTGGAACCTGGCACAGCCCCTGGGGGCCAAACCAGCCAGCTCCTAGCTTTGGTCCCAGCTCGGACCAGCCCAGTGGAAACCGTCCCTGGTGATTAGGGAGAGGTGCCCCCCGCCCTGCAGCTTCCCTGCCTCCATGCCCTTTCGGGGCAGCCCAGCGCAGATGGGACTCCCCTCTTCAACTGCCCAGACCCAGGCAGCCTTATTGGTCCGTTTCACGCCCAGTGCTTGTCTGGTCTGCCTGCTAAATTGTCTGAGGCAGGCTGGGCTGCAGCTTACTATGCCCTGCTGTCTTTCAACCAGGTAAAAACATGCAGCACAGGAGAATCTGGAAAGCAGTTAGGCTTTAATTGCAGTGCAATTTCAAGAGTTGGCTTGTCCTCCACTCTTGGCTCTTTCTCCATCATATCATTTTCTTCTTGTTGATCGTTTAAATGAGAACATTTGCTGGAACTTCTGTCGATGTCTCCCTTTCCCTACCCCACAAAGGACTTTTCTGCCTCCCTCTCAGCGCACAAAGCCAGAGCATCTCTGTTGACAAAGGGTCTGCTTCTCTGTCACTGGGCCTGATGGCTGGGGACAGTGTGGGAAATGCAGGTGCCTTTTGCATACGTGTAGGATGCAGTCAGGAGCCGCCCGCTACTGTAAGCAGCCAAATAAAACAACTCAGGAAGACCACAAGTCCCAGCCTGCTGCCCTCAGAGTGTAGCTGCTCACACCTGTGAGCAGCTCGCAGGGTGGGAAGGACAGCGAAGACCAGGGGAGGCAAGGCCTAGAGGTCTGGGGAAGGAGGAACAGAAAGACTGCAGCTGTGGATCAGCAAGGCAGAGGAAATGTCTCCTGGGAGAGGTTGCTGGAGTGGGAAAAGCTGGGCATGTGGAGCCAGCAGCTTAGTTTCTAGTTAGTATTTGCTTTGCTACTAATGATTAGGTAGTCCAGGGTTAGACTCTTCCCCTTTCTGGGCCTTCCTGTGCAAAATACTGGTTTAGAGGCTCTGAACTCAGGGTCCTTTTCCACTTGACAGGTACTCTTGGCCTTAGGTTGGTAATTTCTTTGTCCATAGCCCATTTCCTTCTCCAGAGACCAGGTAGCCCAATAAAATCAGCCCTTAATGGCAGTTGGTACCACAGCCTGTTTTCCTGAACTCAGATGCTATGGCTATGGCCCATTTAAACCTTCCATCATGAGGGTACTCTAGAAGCTTCCCTCCTACAGGTCAGAGGTTCTACAGGGCAGAACAGCCAAGACACCATCTTTTTGAGCATTCCTGTGCAGATTTCTGTGGACTCAGACCCTCTGCTAGCCCTATTAAACCATGTATAGCTCCTCCCTCCCTGGCAAGTTCCCTGAGCTCTACTTTATATAAGTAAGGTCAGTGCTCTTTTGTGTCACATAGATTCTATTCAATTTACTAAGGCCTTTCTAAAGCATTTACTCTCTGATTGACATGCTGGAAGCAAAGGAATCCAGAAGACATGTGACCTAGTCCTGATCCTCATGGAATTGGCTGGCCTGGTGGTGAGCTGGAAATTATGAATCAAATGTTAGAGGACAGTCCTCTCATGCACCTTCCATTTCTTCCCACAACCTGAAGGAACATCAGAAAAGAGATCATTAAGCGACTGACCGGTGTATTTCAAACTGACAATGGTGTGCTCGCTTTGACAGCATGCATACCAGGAGAGGAAGGGACAGAGACTGGCGTGGCCCTGAGCAAGGGTGACAGGGAAACTCATGAAGTGTTCCAGATTTTTTTTAAAAAGTAATAGATTTTTCTTCCTTGTATTTAAGAAAACTGGACATAAGAGATTTATTCCAGTAGATTGTACTTTGAAGTGCTTTGTCAGCCGCACCTGCAATCATAACAAATTATACTGGCTACTGCTGCCTGCATACAGGCCATGTGCTAGGCAGCTATTTTGCATGTAATATTTTACTGGATTATTTTATGGAGAGGTACTATTAAAATCTCCACTTCAGATGAGGAAATTTATGTTCAAAGATCAGCGAGTTTTGGTGGACATAGCATTTGAACCCGTGTCTGCCTGACTCGAAGGAGGGGGGTGGCATGCTAGAGAAATTTCAGTCATGGTTGACATGGCTGATCCTTTGTTATGGGTGCTCTTCACCTCCTTGTCTGTGCAGATGTCCTCAGGTCCGCACTCCAGACATTTGTACCAGATTGTGAGGAAATGCAGTACAAAGGGACCTGGTTTTGAGACACTGCGTTCCTCAGTTCTCCGTGCTGCTGGCGGTTGGTTAGCCCCAATGGCCCTGTGCCTCGTGGGGATGTCAGTACATAACTGTCTACTCAGCATAGGCATTGTTTGCCCATTTCAATAGAATTTGTAAACATTTTTGAACACCTGTTATGTGCAAGAGCCTATGGCAGTGATGGGGTTTTGGTGTAGAGATAGACGAGTCGGGTGTAATCCACCTCCTCAAGGAGTTTAGGATATCCAAAAATATTCTTCAAGTCTGTATTTTTGGCCCACTCCTTTTTCCATATGAATTATAGATAATGCTGCAAGTTCCATAGAATTGTTCACTGGTGATTTATGGAAATTGTGCTAAGTCTATTAATTGATGAGGAACATCACATCATTTTTTATCTTTACAGCTAGGAATGACTTTTCTACCTTGGTAAATGGTTCTTGCTTCAGGGCTCTAGCCATTCTGCTGTCCTACTGTGCTCTTCATTTTTTCCAACTTAATTGAGATGTAACTGACACATAAGGTTGTATAAGTTTAAAGTGCACAGTGTGCTGACTGATACATTTGTGTCTTGCTGTGCTGTTAACTCTGGTCCTCTGCACACTGGGGAGACCCAGGAGGGCCTCCTGCTTCCTGGATGAATCCGTCTCTCCCAGGGGCTGCCTTCTGGGAAAGGCATTCATCTTCATCTCCAAGATGCCAGTTTGGATCCTGCCTTGGTTGTCTGGACGCAGAACCACGCTTCATGGTCTTAGTCTAGGGGCTGTGCCGTCTCTACCCTCTTTCAAGCCTTCAGGAGTCCAGGCTAAAACAGCAGGGGACCCAACAGCTGGGCAGGGCACCAAGAGAAGGGACCAGGTGGCAAGACTTGAGCAAGTGAGGCCCTAGGTTCAATTTAGTCATATTTGTCTAGTTTATAAACTTTTCATTATGAAAAGGTTTCCCCCCACTTTTATTATGTTTGAACGACATACAGAGAAGTGGAAAGAACAGTACAAGGAATATTAATATATCCACTGCCTAGTTTCAACAATGGTCAATATTTACCATATTTGCTCACTATCATTATCTACCTACCTACCTACCTACCTACCTATCATCAATACATCCCTGAATCATTTTAATGTAAATTACAAATCTAGTGACTTTTCTCCTTCAAATATGTCTCCAGAAAGTAAGAATATTGTCCTGTATAATCATAATCCCATTGTCACACCTAACAAAACTGAAATGATTATCTAATCTAATAACATTGCCCTTTGTTATTTCTCTCAAAGCTATTTTAATTGTTACTTCTTTTCAATCTGTGTTAATACAGAATACTCACTTCTCCTTTTATTGTGTCTTTGACTCTTGAAGAGACAGATCAGTTACCTTGTGTAATATTCCACCTGGTGAATTTATATAATTATTTCCCCCAGTGTTATTTAACTTTGTTGACTGAAATCCACATGGCCACTGCATTAAGAAAGAGTCAGCCTTTCTAGGGCCGCGACCTGGGATGACAGTTGATCAGAGAGCTCTGATCAAACTGCTCCGTCCCTCTCTGGGTTTATATCTGGTTTATATAGTTTACAGCAGGGAAAAAGCCACTTCAGTTAGCACACCAAGCAGTGTGTCAGGGTGCATTTGGTTTTGTGTCCTAAATAGTACAGCCATGCAGGCTGGTGCTGTGTGCTAGAGCTGCCAAGGGTTAGCATTGACAATTTTTTCCTAAAAATTCTATCAAGGCCACAAGAACCTGACTCCTTTTTAGTTTTGTTTTCTTTGGTTCTCAAGACCTTCTTCTTGGGTACGGGTGAGGGCCTGTGGGGTTCTGCAGTCAGCGAGGAGGGCTGCAGGACATCGTCACGGCCCAGTAAGAGCTGTCCTGGCTGACCCAGGGCCTCTGCAGTTGGCAAAGCTCTCTCTCCTGTGGGACCCTGTGGGGGACCATAGCATTCCATTTGTATTTCACAACTTTTTCCTTGATCTATTTCCTGTAAACTGAAAGATCTATAAGTCTTGATCAGATTCTCATTAAAACTTGGCCAGAGCACAAGGCACTGCCTCCGGTTCTTTCCTAGTAATGGAGGCTGTCATCAGGATGGAGGACAGGCGAGAGGGAGCAGGGTGTGGGCTGGGGGCAGGCAGGGCCTTCCCTCAGCTGATTCCCATAACAAATATCAGAATGTGTGCCAGGGCAGAAGGGTTTTCCTTTACCAATGGGGGGCTTACAAGGCAGGCTCAAGCTTAGGACTCTGGTGCAAGAGCCCCCTTCCCAGAAAGCAGTTGTCCAGGGAGCCACGAGCCGCAGCTCAAGGCCCCTGCCCAGGAGTGTGGTGACAGCTGTTGACCCTCTTGTCCTGGATCTGCATGGCGGTGGCGCAGCATGGTGTGAGGAGAAAGGGCAGACTTTGGAGACAGTCAGACTGAGCGCTGCAGGTTCTCAGCTTTTTGGTCTCAGACAAGTCACTGGAACTTGATCGTTGGTCTCCCCGTGAAATAAGCCCCGTAATTACCCCACTTGACAGGGGAGTTGTAGGGCTTAGCACTCTCTCACAAACGATACCTGGCACACGGGGTGCTGAGCACATGGGCCCCAATGTTAGTGAGTAAGGCTGTGGGCCCCGTGATGGGCCAGTAGCCGGTTCTTGGGCTACCCATCAGCATCCCAACAGGAGGGTGACTGAAGACTGTTCCCCAGGTGTTGGGGTGGGATGAGGCTTGAAGCAGCTGTAGCCTTCCTGACATAAGAGACTATTAATTCTCCAATTAAAACAAGCCAATGGGCGGAGGTTGGGCACAAACAAAGCCATTTCATAGGCCTTCAGAGCTTGCCGCCAGTACGTTGTTCTGCCGAGTGACCCTCTCTGCCTGCTTGTTAATTTAATCCGGGGTGGCCGGTGGAAGTGCATCTGCTGTGGTAAAGGTCTGTGTGTCTGTCCTTTGTTTTCTTCCGTGGCCTCACAGTCTTTTGTAATACCATTTTTAGGGCAATCATGTGCACATTAACTCTGGAGTTAGGAGGAGGAAAAACTCACTTCTGAGATTTAAAAATAAATAACAGCAATATAAATGGTTGAATGCAGTTTTCTTAATAATTAACTTTTTAATTGAAGTATCATTGATATACAATCTCATGTTGGTTTCAAATGTACATCACATTGGTTCAACAGTCCCTGTGATCAACTTATATTGTGATTGTGAATTATTATGCCCCTTATACCCTTCCCCTGAATGTAGTTTTATATATAAGAAACCCACCCCAAAATATGGTTAAGGAATTGAGCAAACGATTGAAAATTGGGAAGCATCCCAGTGTTGGCAACAGGACTCATGATTAGAACATCACATTCTAGTCAGGATGCTGTTGGTTTCAAATAACAGAATTCATAATTAGAAGTGGCCAAAACAATAAGGTCACATCTTATCTCATAGAACAGGAAGTCCAGAAAGAGATGTCTAGGTGATTTGGCAGCTCAGCAAAGTTCGGGCTATTACACCTTCTCTGTGATTCTCTTGGCTTTGTCCTCATGGCCACAATGTGGCTGCAGTAGTGCCAAGTGTTACCTATCATTGTGACAATAAACAAAGATGGCAAAGGGGAGTAATGTGCTCCAGAAGGTCCCACCTGCCCGCATCAATTTCCCCTTACATCTCTGACTAGAGAAGGTCATATGTCTGCCCCTAAGCCAATCACTCTCAAAGAAGCCTGCATTCAGGATCAGGTCAATTAGATTTCACTCTCTAGGGCTGGGTCTGCCTTCCCTGATAATATTGCCATTCTGTACAAAATAATAAGGAACAAAGGAGGAATTGGGTGGATAACCAGTAACTACCTTAGTAACTAAAGAAAGTCATCTTCTGATCAGTTCTGTCAAGAGCTCTCTGCGAAGAAATGTGTCTGCACTGAGTCCAGCAAAGGTAAGCCAGAAGGGAAGATTCAAGAAATGCCATGTTAATGTGCAGGGAGGGGACTGTCCTTTGCCGCCTCAGGTATAAGCCCTAATTAGAAAGCTTCAAAATAAGATGTGGGGTTTGTTTTCAGAGAAGGTTGCCCAAGTGAGAAGAGCAGCTCCTTTTCAGTGAGGACCAAGAACTAACTTCATGGCGACAGAGCAGCCACAGAGCCTCTGCCATCTGCCGGGAGCCACAGACACAGGTGTCTGGGCTGCCAGGCAAACATTTGGGGCTGTGGCTCGGCCCCTCAGTGGTTTCATGAGGAACTGGGGAGCACACCGTTGTCTGAAAGGGGCAGCTGTAGCTTTGGCTGGTATAAAGGAGGTCCAATTTTACCCAATCTTCTGATTTTCCAAGAGAAGTTAAAATTTTAAATTTTTATGTGAAATTGTCTCATTTTAAAAAGCTAGCAAACATTTCATGTATTTTAAATCTGGTGTACCAAACCCAGCATCTGTGGGTCATATTTTGATCTGCAGGTCGGTGGTCCTGAAGGATGTTTTGGGGAGATGAAAAGTTTCTAAAATGTGTTTGAGGTGATGGTTGGGCAACTTGGTAAATGTACTAAAATTCATTGAATTGTTCACTTGAAATAGATGAAGTACACGATATGTAAATTATGCCCCAATAAAGTATAAAAAAATTGGCCCACAGGACACAGCTTGTTGCCTATGGGTTAGACTAGCATTCCTAAGGCCTTTTTAGGCCTGGTTTTGGTTTGGTAAATGCACCAACTTTGCTGATAGCTAAACATTGGCCACATCAGTCTAAGGTAAAGCCTTGTGGTTGCTCTGTGAGCCATTGGGCCACTTGAGGCCCACTCCGCCTTCCCCAGTGACCAGCCGTGTGACTTTACTCTCCAGGGAAGGTAACTTTCTGGCCCTCAGTCTCTTCTTCTCAACCATGGGAATGATAGGAATAATGCCTTGATTAAAGGAAGGAATATATGGAAAGTGTCTGACACAATGTTAGTCCTTGAGCAGTAGCATATGTATTAGGAATCTGTGCTCACCACAAGGCACGCCTGCCCATTCTTGACCTGGATGATGATCTCTGCCTTTCTTTCTGAGAGATGGTTAAGCTCAAGGCCCCTGCCATGAGGGAGCTGACAGAAGATGCTGTCGCTAAGGCGCGAGCATGCCTGTGGAAGGAGGCACTCGCCTACACCTCTGAGCATCAAAGGGCTCAGGAATTTTTACCCCACATCTACAGCACAAAGAGATTAGGTCTGGGACTTGGCAGGCCTCTAGGAGGGTGTGCATGTACTGAAGGGGAGAGCAAATGAAAGCAGAGTTGCTCACAGAGTGCCGATTTAGCTTCATTTCTTAGCCATTCTAGAAGGGTTTATTGGCATCCCTCTGTCCTGTCGTTAAAGCCAGATTCATGCTGAATCAGCACTTCTAATGAACGGCTAGTATCCCATGAATTCACCAGGAGCATGGGGGAGTTAGGTGAGGATGCAGTTGCCCCTGCAGCCTCTCTGGGGCAGTCAGCGTTTCTGTCAGTGCACAGCAGCTTGAGCCCAGCTAGAACTCTGGGACTACCAGGCCCCTAGGAGGCATGTGCCCGCCATCTCCTTTTGTTTGGTTTTGCCCTACTGAGCCCACACCACCCCGTCAAACTGCTGCTGCAGGGGCCATGGGGCTTCCCAGTGACAGGGAGTTCTAACTGGCTCAGACAGGTTTTAGAGCTATTCACAGTCTATCAACTGGAATAAAGGCCCTTGGCCCTCACTAGGGCCTGGCCCCTGCCCTGTGGACCTTCATGCATAAGGGAGAGTGAGGCCCCACCCAGAGAGCCCCCACATACCGAGAAACCTGGGAGGGTCCCAAGCATTTCCCAAACTACGCATGCAGCATGAACTGGGGGTGCAGAAGGGCAGGGTGAGGTTCCAGACACACAGGAGAGCCCACCTGCACTCCTAGACCAATCAAGATCTCTGGCCATGAAAACGTGAGGGGGAGAGAGCCGTGTCAGGCTGGACAACCTGCCCTGGCCCCAGGCCCAGAGCTCTGTCCCCTCTCTGTCTCTGATTCTGTTTGTCCCTGATTCTGGGGGCCCTCTACCTTCCTCTGGCCCTACATGCCCCCAGTTGAAGCTCTGTGCAGGCAGTGAGTGGCCAAGGGCCTCCTCACAAACAAGGACACCAAGACCCCGGTTGAGGGCTGTGGGCCTGGGGTGGGATGGGGAGCAGGGATGAACTCATTTGCCCTGTCCTGATGCAGCAGGCTCTAGTTCAAGCCGCCATCAACACCAGACAAACTAGGGCAGGGGCGGGGCACGCAGGGCCAGGCCCCTAGGTGCTGGCCAGGAGGGCGTACCTGCGGGTGGACACATGGAGCTGTGAGTGTGAACGACTCACAGGGAAAGGTGGGTGAGACAGGAATGGGCAGAAGACTGCAAGGCGACTGATCAGGGGGCCCCAGCCAGGCCACTTGGACCATTACCTGTGTGTTTCTGGGACCGGTGGGGGCCTGGGTCCCAGACTGCCCCAGGCTTGCCCCTGAGCGCTCCTGCCACCGGCCTCTGGGCTTCCCTTTCCTCCCACTGGCGCCTAGACGAGCTGCTTCCTTCTGAGTTCTGGTGTCCTGAGGCCAGTGGGGCATCACACTTTGCCCACTTTTGCCAACCATATAGGATCTGAGCTGAGCACACAGACCCCTTCCAGGTTTTTACAAACACTATGTAGTTAATAATGGCAGACACTTCTTGGTTCAGTTAGGCATTCATTATGTACGTAGTGTTGCCTTGGGAGGCCTTTTAACTGACAAGGAGCTGCACCCCTGAGGGTGTCACGGGTCACCATAGCACGCAGGGCCTGTGCCTCTCGGGTGTGGCTGCCGCGGTGTGCTATGGGGCTGTGTCTGTCAGTGGAGGGGACAGCTGACCTGCCAGTTTGGTTGACCTAGAGGGGCACACAATCACTCTGTCTCTGTTTCTCTAACACCGCAAGGTTCCTGTTGTTACCATAAGCCCTGGAGACTCACTGGCTGCCTGGAGATCCCCCAGCCTTCCGAAATGCCTCTTTCCTTCTGTAGCACCACCATGCCTCATCATAAAGTGAGATGGCAGTCCACAGGCCCGGCAGCGGGTGGTTTGCCCTGGACCGTGTATCTGCATCACTGGGGGGCCTGGTGGAGCACAAGCACCTGAGCATTACTCCCCGCATTCCCACAGTTTGAGACTCAGCATTTTTAACTATCTGAGGGTGATGCTGGTGATTCTTACCCAGCGCCCATCCTCTGAGAACCACCAGGCTTAATAGACCATCATGTCCCTGTGAGTATGTGGAGTTAAGGATTTGATTTTTCCATGCTTCCGTGAACACTCTCTTGAGGCTTTGAGGAAAGCCTGGGTCAGGGTCCTGGATAGGAGGTGACAAAATAGAGTCAACACTGGATCTTTGGCCCTACTGTGCCCTAAACTGTAGATGGGAGTGAGCCTGTCTTCTCACAGGCTTCTTCTTGAATCAGACCCTAAATATCACTGAAGGACTAAAAATTACAAAGAAGCAAGATGTTCAGAGCACCAATTAAAAAAGCATTTTTTAAAAATTGAATAGTACATTAATTTTTTGTTGCTGATGTAACAAATTACCGTAAACATAACAATTTTCAGGAGTACAAGTCTTTCACAATTGTTGTAGGTCAGAATCTGGGTGGGCTCAGCTAAAAGTCTCCCAAAGCCAAAATCAAGGTGTTAGCCGATTGCATTCCTCACTGGAGGCTCTAGGGAAGAGCCGGCTTCCAAACTCACTGGCACTGTTGGCTGGAGTCAGTTCCCTGTGCTTGAAGGACTGAATTCCCTGTTTCCTTGCTGGCTCTATAGGGGATGGTCTCTGCTCCAGGGCTGCCTGTCTTTCCCCCCAGGCTTCCCTGCAGCCCCTCTGGCACCAACAGCTTGGGTCCTTCTCACACTTAAAATCTCCCTGCCTCCAGCCAGACTGAGCTCACTGAAAGGGCTGATGTCATCAGCTCAGGCCCACCTAGATAATCCAGAATAATCTCTCCATTTTAAGGCCCATGACTTGATAGTAGCAAAGTTCTCTTTGCTGCAGAACATGCCCCAAGGATTAGGATGTGGACATTTTTAGGGAGCTGCTGTACATTGAAAAAAATCATAACATAAAAATGTTTATAGAAAAGTCTTACTCCCACTCTGTCCTTCCTTTCCACATGACTCCTCACCTGTGCTGCCAGCTAACCACTTATGCCAGTTTCTTTGGACTCTTCCAGAGTTGCTTTTTGCAAACATAGTTATGGATATATACAATTCTTCCTTCTCCCTGCTTATACAGAAGGTGGTGTACTGAACACACTTCATGCTTCTGCATCTTGCTTTTTAAATTTTTTTTAACTTAAGTGTAGTTTGGAGATGTTTTTTTTACAGTGCAGAGAGAAAGAAATTCTTCATCTGTCTTTATAATCCACAGGACTCCATACACAGGCACCATAATTAATTTAACCTGTCTCTTACTAATGGGTTGTTGGTCTGTTTCCAACATTCTGCAGCAACCGATAGCTGTCAGTGACTAACGTCACAAAAACATAATTCTTGTGTGTGAGCACTTATTTTTTTCTTTTAGTTCTGAGGCTGGCAACGAGTTGGTTTGGTGACAGGCTCTTGCAGGTCCCTGGCTTGTCTGCAGGTAGTTTGGTGGTGCTGGAAGTTAAGGCTTATTCTGAGTTTGTGAATCGGATCACTGCTGGCCTGGAGGTGGCTGCAGCCTCTCCAGAAGCGTTCCCAGCTCTTCTGTAGGCCCCTGTTCTCCCAGTGGCCAGTGCTGCACACCTCCAGGGAGCCAGTAACCTCAAGTCATTGTGGGTGGTGCCCGAAGCGTGCACCAGACAGTGAAAGCAGCCACCCCGCCCCAGCCGGCTCTGGCCCACCCTGACACCGACTAGAAGGAATCTCCATGTCCACCCTCAGTCACAGTTCCCTTCTGCTCTGGTTGGTGGTCTCCTACCAAAAGGTCATTTCCTTCAACCCTTTTGGAGGCATTTGGCTTCCCAGGAAATGCCTCCTTTCATATTTCCTCTGAATGAATCCAGTTTACAGTGGGGCTTGGGCACGCAAGACACACACCATTAGCCCCCTGTCCCAGCCAATTTCCTGCCACCACCACCTCTGCCCCTTCCCAATCTGTCCAGCAGAGGCCTCAACCTGCGGCTCCAGTGTGACCCACTGGAAGGGACTGAAAACTCCTGAAGAGGTCCTGGGCGGGGGGGGGGGGGGGGGGGGGTCTCCTTGGCCCATGACTCACCAGCAATGAATTCCCCAAAACTTTACTATCACAGCTGCAGACCACTCCTGGGGGAGTCACAGCACCTTAAGCATCAAACAGTCATCCCTGTGAGGAAGCCAGGGCTGGGGGAGGTAAAGTGGATTGGGAACCCTGAATTACTCTTGTAAGAAAATAGTAATTTATCCTCCATTTGTCCCATGGTCCCAAGTACATAAGCTGGTGAGAATTACACCTGGGACTTGCCTGGGCTTACCCCACCTTATCTCTAAACATCCTGACCCTCCCCGAAGGCAACAGGCCTAGCGGATCCGCCACAATAAAAGGCACCACGCTGCTGCCCTCTCTCTCTCTGTCTGTGTCTCTCTGTCTCTCTCACTCTGCTGCTCTCTCTCTCTCTCTCTGTTTGTCCCTGTCTGTCTCTCTACTGCCCCCTCTCTGTCTCTGTCTCTCTCTGCCTCTCTCTGTCTCTCTCACTCACTGCTCTGTCTCTCTCACTCGCTGCTCTCTCTCTCTCACTCGCTGCTCTCTCTCTCTGTCTCTCTCACTCTGCTGCTCTGTGTGTCTGTCTTGTGCCCTCTCTCTCTCTCTCTCTCTGCTGTCTCTCTCACTGCTCTCTCTGTCTCTCTCACTCTGCTGCTCTGTGTGTCTGTCTCGTGCCCTCTCTCTCTGCTGTCTCTCTGTCTCTCTCTCTGTCTCTCTTTGTCTCTATCTCTGTTCCCCTGCTCTCCCTGCTCTCTCTCCCTCTCTCTCTCTCTGCTCTCTTTGTCCCACTGCTCTCTCTGCTGTTCCCTCCCTCTCTCTCTCTCTCCCCCCACCCCCCTCTGGGGCAGTCACTTTTTCCTTCAGATAATAAAGTCTCTTGTGTGGGCCCGTGTCTCCTGAGTCATTCTGGGTAAGGAGGGTTGCGGCGAGATACCCTTTCAATTCTCACATATAAAACTAATCTATCATCCACTCACTGTCTCTCCCTGTAGATCCCGCACTCCCTGAGTGCAGAGAGGTTACCGTTACATCGCCTGGCACACAGCGGATCTCAATGAGCATTCGGTGAATGAATGAAATGAGTAGAAGGTAAAATGAGGCAAAGAATCAATTGTTCCTTCATTAGTGAGTGCTTAATAAATGCCAGGCACTGGGAACATAAAAGTAAAATTCAATACAGTCCCCGCCAGCAGGAAATCCACAGTTTAACTCATTCTTAGAAAGAAGAGCTAGGATTTGAGCAAGAGAAGAGGAGAGGAGGCCAGACACTAGGGAAAAGCCAGCCATTTGCTTGGGGTCCTGCATGTGGTCTCTGTCCTTTTTCAGCCCCAGATGATCCCTTGGTTTCCGGGTGGAGCTAAATTAGTCTTCCTTGTCATCCTTAGTAACTGACCCTAGGAATCCAGCCCTTTCTGTGTGTTGCCCCGAGAACTTCTCAACTCCCCTGGGTTCCCAAGTCCCTTTTTCCTCCTGGCTCCGTGTTGTTTGTCATGCACCAGAGCCCACCCACTTGGCCCCTTCCCTCCAGCCTCAGCTCATCACCCTGATAATAACTGCATTTAAAGATTCATTATTTACATTTGCATATGAAAGGTAATCCTTCTGGCCTGGGGCAATTTGTTTCCACTACTACACCCTTAAAAATATTTAAGACTTCTGTATTTACATCTTAACACAGACTCACCCGGTCCCATGTTTGGGGGAGGAGTTCCCCTCCCATCTCACTATCTGCGTTGGGGTAAAGAAACGCTGCCTAGGAGGTTTCCCCGGCCTACCTGTAGAACAACTCCAGATGCAAATCCCGGTTGCCTGGTAGTCGGGGGTGGAGAGGGGTTGTGCCCAGAGGCAGGCAGAACCCAGCCCGGGCCGGGAGCTCACGCGGACTGGCCCAGACCTAGCCACCAGCCCGGTGGAGAGGCTGCGGTGATAAGCAGGTACAGTCTGAACCCTCTTTGGGGTTGTTCTGAAGACAGATATGGCCCCTTCCCCCATCTCGACCGACCTCCACCACATGAACTGGTCTCTGGGGTGATTTAGCGTCAGTTTGGAGCTTCCTGGCGTATCTGCCCATAGATTGTCCTTCTGTGGAACTGAGTTTCTCCTTATAAAACAGAGCCGAAAGCACATTTTCCTCAGCTGTTGGAGTGGGGAGTAAGGAGAAGGTGGGGCCTCAGAGGAGAGATGCCCGCAGCACAGACAGACCTGGTTGCACGGGCTTAGCCCGTGCCTGCCCATGCCTCTTCGGGGAAGCTGTGTTCACTTTATCCTCTGGGAGCACTGGAGCCCAGCATGGTCTAAGCACAGTGCCAGGCAGGAAGCACAGTACAGATGCCCCGGGGCTGGGGGTGAGAGCAGAGGTTCTTGGAGCTAGGAGACAAAATCGGACTATAGTTGAGAATGATGCAGAGGGGGCCGAGAGGGTGCGCTTCCCTCCCATTGTCTCTCATTTCCAGTTCAACAGCCATCAGACTTGTCTTAAGTAGGCCTCCAAATAAACTTGTATCCTTGGAGCACTTCTCTGCATTCTTGCAGGCCTGCTGACCTCTGTCCCAGTAAACCACTACTGGGAGCAGAAGCGTCTGGAGGGGCCCAGGGTGGCAGGATGAGGAAAGCTCGCCTTCCTGTCCCTTCCCCCTCTGGGGTCTCCTTCCTCCTTCCTCTGGATGCTGCTCAGGGTCATGGCAAATCTCACCTCCTTTATATCACCAGCTCCCCTCTCTGACCCCCCAAGAATTGGGCACTTTTTATATGTGTAGATAATGCCATACATTGCTAGTTAATTTTTTTCACATGGACCAGTGGTTTTCAGTCCTGGCTGCACATTAAGAATCACTAGGGAAGCTTTTAAAAAATGCAGCACCCAAGTCCTGAGTCCAAGCACTATGATTTAATTGGTCTGGGCCAGGGCTTAGATGTGTGTGGCTTGTGAAAGTTTCCCAGGTGATTCTAGGTACCTCAAGGATGAGGACTTGAGAGAAGGGCCAGCACCCAGCGAGGTTTATTGTCCATATGGATGCAAAGGGCACCCAAGAGGGCAAGCAGGTGGGCTGGCAGGTGAGTGGCCAGGCTGATTCTGGCCTCTGGGCAATCACAGGGCAGGGCAAATAGAAGCTTTGGTAGAAAGGTGGTGAGGTCTTGTGTGGAGGGCACTGTCAGCTTGTGGGGTGCAGTCGCCAGACAGACGCCTGGAGTGGGTGTGCAAGGGCTGTGGCCTCAGGCTCCTCTCCGTGTTGGACACTGGGGTCCCATGTGCTTTCCTTACCCAGAACCCCACCTGCCCCAATCATCTGTGTGCTTTCTTTAGTTTTCACACACCAGTTTCTCTGCTCAGGAGGCTTTGAACAAAGGGCAGGCCCTGTTTCTGAGTCATCTCTCTCCCTGCCTGGCTCTGCCCCTGATCCCTGACCAGTCACAGACCGGGAGGCTCTGGGTGGAGCTTTTGGGATTAAAGAGGAGGCAGAGAGATGTAGAGCAAGGATAGGAAATGCATTTTGGGAAAAAAGACCTGCTGAAATCAGAGTAACAAAGACCACCCATGAGCAGTTCTGAGTCCCTCTCCGTGACAAGAACTGAAGCCTGTAAGGGGGAAGGGAAATGCTGTGACTTCTGGCATCCATTCATTCACTCCCTGAACAAATGCTGTGGAGGAGTTGCACTGTGCCAGCACAGTGCGTGGTTAGTGAGACAGTCTCTGCCTCAGAGGGGCTAGAGACATGTAGCCTGGGCACTTCCCTGTGTTATATTAGTGCTGAAATTAGGGACCTGTGCACTGTGGGGCGCCTGTCCCACCGCAGACCTGCTCTGTCTTTGTCCTGGGCGAGTGGGTCAGGACTTCTGAGAGTAAAAGAGGTGCAAGCTGAGATGGGAAAGCAGCAGCTGGCCAGGTGGAGGGGAAGGGAAACACTTCTAGGCTCAGCAAATGCAGGACGTGTGCCAAGGCCTGGGGGCCAACAGCAGCCCGGCTAGGTTGGGGAAGGGCAAAGGATTCAGTCTGATCACTGGAGGTTATTGCTGGGAGGAGCAATAAGGCTAGCGAGGTGCTGTGGGGGACAGGTAGAAGGTTTTTAGATGAAAAGTAACGCTGTCTGATTTGCTTTACTGAAGTCTCTCCTCCAGAGGGAGAAAATCTTGGAAAAGCTTGTGCTGTACAGGTGAGGAAACAAAGTGGGAGCCTTAGTGAGAACACTGTCAGGTGAACGCTTAGGTTTCAAAGGCAGCTGGCCCTTTGCCTCCCCTGCTCAAGAATTACACAGCAACCATCAGACCAGGAAGCGGGGGCAGTGATATTGCTGCCTGTCAACAGATGGTCCTAAAAAGCCTTCACCCTGGGTAGGCTGTGGTCCCAGGTCTGCAGGACAGAAAACGCTGGCCAGAATGTGCACACTCACATGAGAACCCATTTCTTGTCTTTGGACTCAGAACCCACTTTGAAGGTGGCAAGACGTGCATATCACATGACTGATATGACCCCTGAACTAGCCAGAGGAAGGAAGCAGAAGACAAGCTGGCAAGGGAGGGTAGATGTAATAGAGGAAAAGCCCCCCACCTCCCAGGAGGGAAAGTAAGAACGGAACAGAGAAGATGATGGAGACTGCACAGGTAAACACTGGCACTTGAAAGAGTGTCTGGAAAACTGGAAGCAAAATCATGGGAGGTGAGGTGGCTTAAGTTGAGGCTCCCTCCCTGAGGATGCTTCTGCATCTCACAGAAGACAACAAAACCAAAATACAAACAAGAAAACCAGCCCTCCTCATCCACATGCCATTGGCATGATCATTGCCTCCCAGGCTGCCATGTGTGACTGAGCAAGTTGTGCACTGCACAATTCCAGGGGGCACCATTTACATCACTGGCACAGACTCATCTACTTATTACCACAGTGTTTCGGCAGAGGGCAGACAAGGAGGCCATACAGATGAATGACTGTGCTGACTGGCCTCCCTTTGCAAGACACACTGGCATCATTTACCTCTTCCCACTACTCCATGTCCAGAAGACCCACGTGTGTAATACCTACAACAAACACCCACATTTTCTTTTCACTCACCCCCATGTGCACACCTGCCTCCCTGCAGCAGATGTCACTGGGTGTCTACTCTGAGCGAGGCACCATGCATGCCTGGACACAGTGGTTAACAACTTCCCAGAAAGTCCTCAAGCTGCTTTCAGTCTAAATGGAGACATGTATGAAACAAACCACCTTGGAAACAGTAAACACAGACTATAAATCATGGTACATGTGGTGAAAAAAAAAGGGATATTGTAAAGAGCATGGCATAGGACTAAGTTTAAATGGAAGGGTGTGGCAAGCTCCCTCGAGAAAGAAACATCTATGCTGGGGCCTGAAGGGTGAGTCAGAGTTGGCCTGGGGACTGAGGGGACAGCCCATTCTGGGTGGAGGGAATGACACTGAAAATGTAGTAGAGAAATGCTAACAGAAGGTTGCTCAGTGGGTAAAAGAGATCTGGTGGGGAGAGAGGGTGGAGAGAGTCCCAGGGCCAGATAAAGCATGGCCAAGTAGGCTGGGAAAGAGTTTGAATTTTACTTTCAGTGTGGGTAAACTCTGAAAGGTTTTCAGCAGGGACGGGCATGAGATATGCTGAGATTTGTGCCCCAAACTCTGGAAAATCATTGGAAAGGGGACAAAAGCGGGAGCTATTGCAGTAGAGCAGCTGGGTGAGGGGGCCTTGCATGTGGGCTTGGAGGGGACAGGGCAGCGTGGGTGGAGGGCCGGTATGGGAGACGTGGGCCACTTCAGCCACTGTCCCGCGCCTGTGGAGGGAATCAGGTTTGTGGCAGAAGCATTTGGGTAGGAGGTGCCACTTACTGAGAAGGGAAGAACTGGAAAACAATCAGCTGTTGTGGGAGGGAAGGTGGAAACATCCGTGTGCTGAGTAGAGGTTGAGATGTCAGGTTGCTCGGTTACTCTGTGACAATACTGAGAGATGTGCATTAAGGGCTTCTCATCCCCTCAAGGATTTGCATCCCAAAAAAGGAGAATAAAAACAAATATTTATTAAGCACCTCCTATGTGCCAGTTCTGGGAATTCAGCAGGAAGCAAGATGGCATGGGAGAAAGTGGTAAGTAAGGGCTGTAACCCTGGCATGCTGACTGTAGCTCACGAAACTGTGGTACAGAGCTGCCAAGAGAATGAATCTTGGGTCTTCTCACCACACACACACGCATACACACACACACACAATGGTACCCTATGTGAGGTGATGGATGTAGTAGCCAGCCTATGACAGTAATCGTTTTACAGTATATACATATATCAAATCATCACATTGTACACCTTAAACTTAGATGTTATTTGTCAATTATACCTCAATAAAGCTGGAGAAAGTAAGTAAATAAATAAAAAAGACAACATAGAAAGCAGTAGAACAGAATGGAGGGGAGCATGGCCTTTGGAGTCTACCTACCTGGCACGAAATATTTACAGTTATTTTACTGTGTTGTACTTCTGCATCTGTAATAACATGGGCAGATTAGCCCCCACCATGGTGACCTGGGGACCACGTGAGATGGGAATCACATGGAAAGCTCCCAGCAACATGTGAGCATAGTGTCTGGCACACAGGAAGTGCTGAATAAATATTAAGTTTTTGAACATTTAATGAATGTTGCATGCTAATGGAGAAGGTACACACTGAGCAAATAGATTCGAGAGCAATGAATTGCCATACAGCCCAGTCTTACTTTTCAGAGTTTGCCTACTGGAATCACAAAGCTATGGCTCTGCAGGAATCCCACTCTTGGGTAGGCTGTCTGTGGAGCTCTGAGGGGTGGGACCCCTGTGGTTTGTGTGGGACACCATTCATTTCTCCATTCTGCCACAGGGTCACTTCACTGCAGACTCAACAGCCTGGAAAACAGGCAGATGGCAGCAACAGGGCCACACGCTCACAGCCCTGGCCCCCCAAGGCTTGACCTGCACCTGCAGCAGTCATTCTGTGCTCTGCAGAGGAGTGTTTTTTGAGTCCTTAGCTGAATCGGTTAGCACCTCTTTCTCTATCCCCAGGAACTGTTCATACAGCTGCTCTTGCACTTTTCTGTTTTAGGCATTAGCACTGTCTTCCCACTAGAGAGGACTTAGCTCTTTCTCTGCTCTGCCCGTCTCCTAATGTCACATGCACATCTTTCTGCCCATCATCCCCATGTTGGGCATTACAATTTCATTAAGTCTACATTCAGGATGTATTAATAATCCTGTGTGGGTACTGCTGTGTAGTTTACTATGACAGCTTTTTCTTTTCAGAACAACAATGGACATTTCATGAATTCGTAATTGTCATATTTTTTCTTTCACTTAGTTTTCTGTCTTTTTCACTTAGTCATTCGCAAATTCTTCTCCATGAAACTTTTATTAATACAAACACATTAGGCATTCTACCAGTTTCATCTTGAAAAAATCCTTTCCCAGAGGCTCTTTACCCACACGAACTGGTCAAGGACCGGCAGCCTGAGGTGCACAGTAGGGCTCTGAGCACCTTCGTCACGAAGCTGGGAAGCTTCTCTGCCTCTTTCCTGTGTTGGATGCTGTTTCCTGGATCCCTGAATTCCTTTTTCCTGGTCTGCCCTCTTGTTTTGGATGATTTTACATGCTTTGCTTTGTCCCCAGCTTTCTGCAGTTTCACCAGGATATGTCTTGATAGGGTCCATTTTCATCCTTTTGCTGGGCTCCCCCAGGTTACCTTTCAATCTGGACTCTCAAGTCTTTTAGTTTTAAGATGTTTTCTTGAATTATTTCCTTGATTTTTCTCCACCTAGTTTTCTTTTTCTGGAACATGGAGTTTTTATATATTTGATTTATTCAACTACTAACCCTTTTTAAAAAAACCCTTCCTCTGCAATTTTTCTTTTTGTCTTTTGTCCTACCTTCTGGAAAGTACTGTTAACTTTAACACTCAAGATTCTGTAGTTTTTAAAAAATTTTTATTCTCTTATCATTGTTTCCAATATTTTTTTTTATTCTTTGACTATGTCTGTCTTATAGCATCCTGTTCTTGTTGCCTGAGTACAAGATCTTCTTTTACCTTTTTGAGGGTAATCATGTTAAATGAAGTTTTCTTTTCTCTCCTATTCTCTTTTTTCCACAATGCTCTGTCATAAAACATCACTCCTTAAATGTCATGACTCCAGGCTATCTGCTTATATGTAAGAATGGAGCACTGAAAGGATGCTATAAGCCCTGTGTGCCTGGGGAGGGTGGTTGTTTGCCACATTCTTTACTGCCTGGTGATCTGGAATCCCTGCCGGTTCCTTCAGGTTATTGCTCCAAGAAAGGCTTCCCCTTTTCTTGACTGTAGGTGTAAAGTTGTTGCTGATGTCTGGGAGATCAGTAAGAAAAAAGGCTTGGGGGACTTGGTTTAATTGCAAAATGTCAATAATATCTTAATTTTTCCTATAGCACCCTGCCCTTAATTAGGCCATAAACTGTTCTACTAATTCCTCAAAACAAATCTGTAGAGCTCTGCTAAAGAGAGAGGGGTAAGAATGTCTGCGGCTGGGTGTTTTGCTTTGTTTTTAAATGGTCTGGCTCACTTGGCTTTTTTCCTAAGTTTTTCTTTAAAAAAAAAATCATTCCTCATTCCTCCTGTTCTGGAAATAACTTCACCCCTATTTCAGAGGGATCCCAGGTTGTTTCTCAGCTTTCCTCATTGCTGGCTTAAGATTCAGCTTTTCTGGGGCTTCTAAATTATTAACACTTCTTAATACCTTCATCTTCCAAAAACATTTTGCCATTTTCTCCATTCCAGTTTTCTCCATCTTTATGGATATGTGCTTTAAAAAAGTCTCTTCACTGTCAGTTTAGAACCTACATTCCTTCCAAGTCTGGTCGTCTGGTTCCTTAGTCTAGGGACAAGAAGCAGCAGCACATTAGAGGAGAGAGCTGCTGCGGAATAGACCTGTGGGGAGCAGCACGTTAGCTGCATGGGAAGGGGCAGAGAAGCCATATGCACCAGAGCCACTTGGTCAGGGTCAGAAGATGCTGCCTGGCATCACTACATGTAGTGACAGTGTGGTAGCTATGCAAAGTGAGGTGACAGATGCCCACCATGATGATCCTGACTAAGCAAAACCACGGCAAGTGTGTTCAGCATGCTCTACAAAGCCAGAAAAAACATACTTTAGGAAGATCTGTATAAGGATTACTTACAATGTGTAGTGGTATAGTCACTTTACAGTATTTAAAAAATGTTTTCACATGTATTTTTCATACACATGCAAATGAACTTATTTGGTAAAAAACTTAAGTGTCTTGCTTGAGGGTTTCAGCCCTGGGCAAGCTCATTATAGATTCAGTGAGACTAGGCAATGAAAATAGAACATTCTTCTGGTGAAAAGGTTTATACCTGGCTTTATTCTCACAGTGATAGATCAAGCACTAGAATCACGTCTGCAGGCTCGTGACCCACCTGCCTCTGCCTCACCCGGAGCAGTGACTCAGTCAGTAACAGCTTATCGCCTCTGGGTGTGGAAGCAGTAGCCTAAGCAGGAGGCCAGTTACATCATCACGTAGTTTAGGGTCAAGTGAGGATCCTGGTTATAGGAATTTCCAGTTTCCCCACAAAGAGGTTCACATTATTTTCCCCTTACTGAAGATAAAGGTATTAAGACTCATGGATGTTAAGAAGTTTTTTCAAATTCACATAATGGTTTCCTGAAAGAGCTAACTTTTCTGTTCCCTAAAAATACTTTGGTTATCAAAAGCACAAGCTCCCAGTATCTGGAGAATTCATCTGATGCCTGCAAGCTTCTGTTCCTGTGCCTAACCTTTGGTAACTGGGCTCTCCTCCAGGATCGGCTCTCCTGTCCTGAGGGGGTCCTGTCCTGCTCCAGGCCAGGGGCTCCCAGCCACCTTGAGGACCTTCCATTTCCTTGCGACCAGAAAAGATAGTAGGTGGAAACTGGCCGGGGTGCAAGTCCACACTCTACTTGTTACCAGCTCGGTGACCCTTGGCACGTTACTGTAAGGTTGAAGGCACTGGGGGGAGGGGGGAGCACGTCAGACACTGATGACGTGCCAAAGTCCCCTGCTGCTGCCCCCTCCTAACCTGAAAAATGTGCCTTAAGCTAGCCAATCCTTGCACTGTTGTAAATCTAAACTCTGCCTCCCCCTACCTTCTTTAAAAACTTGCTGCCTGCCCTGCTGAGTGTGACTTCCCCAGCCCGTGATACCCAAACCACGGAACATCACCAGGGAATCTGCGTTCAAATAAACTACCTGGCCCTTTGTTGCCTCTCTTCACCTGCTTATTTCGGCTAGAATTTATCTTACATTTGGTGCTGAAACCCCGGAAGGAGCGTGAGCATGGGGCCCCGACCAGCCACCGGCAGCCCTGCCCCCTCATTCCAAGACCCAGGACCTCAGCCTGCTCTCCGCTGCGTGGACTATTTCCCAGTGAGTCCCTCAGTTTCCCCCAGTCTGTTTCCTTTCCTAACTCTGTTTCACCTGGTCCGTCCAAAATCTTATATACATCCAGGTTTGGGCATCCAGCCCATCCATTGTGGGTATCTGGGATACCCACCCCTGGCCCTGCTGTGGGAGAGACATCCCTCACCCAGGCTCCCAGGCCATCTCCCGTGAGTTGGCATGCTTGGGACTCTGGGCACGCCTCTCAGCAGGATTAGTTGGGGAGTGGCGCAGACATGGAGAACCAGCCCTCGAAAGCAGAGGCTCAGACCCCATTGTGGTGTCTCATTTCTAATTTGGCTGCTCTATATTTGCCCCAGGAAGTTTGCAAACGGAAGCTAGTCTTTCTTTGCTCTCAGGCCAGGCCTCAGTATCCCTTGAACAATCAATCTTGCTGGCTCCCTGAGGGAACTTTTGATTCTGGCCTCCTCACCAACTTGACTAATTATTGCCACTGGAGCGGACAGTAGAGTGAAATCCCACATATGCAGGCTTTTTGGACTTCGCACTCCCGCCCAGAACTTTATGTTGTGTTCAATGACTCAGGTTCTCCTGGCCCGATCTCCTGTTAAAGATTGTCAGCCACTTAGTCTGCCCAGTCCTTCTTCCTTTTCAGATCTGCCAGAAAACCTCAGTTACCCGCCTCCCTCAGCTCGCAGTCCCCTCCCCCTCTCCACCACCATCTTTAAGTCATTTGTCCTCCCCCGTGTTGCTGCCATCTTAAAGTCCTACATTCTCAACCATGCCGTTGTCCTGCTGTCCTCTTCTGGTAGCTGCACCACCCCCTCCACCTCTCCTTCCGCTTTCACCACCCTCTTCCCCCACTGGAACACGCTCCTCCCGCCCTCTGGTTCCAGAAGCCACGGACAGGAAGCTGAGGAGAGGGAAGGCAGTTGGATATCAGTGCCTCAAGTCTTTATATCGGTTTGTCTGTCTGTGTATATGTTTTTTGTGGGGGGTGTCACTGACTGTAGTCGTCATATCTCAGTTTGTATGTTTGTGTGTCTAGGTGTATGAATGAAAAATATTTTCCTACCTCTGGATAGTATTAATAAAAATTTATTTAATAAAAATTTATTTAAAAACAAGCACTTGTGAAAATTAGGCATTCTAAAACTTCCAGAAAATCTAATAAAAAATGTTAAGCATTAATACTAATTTGGGTTTGGCTGAGGCGAGTATGTCCTTGTAGTTATCAGCTGCCTACGTTTACCTAAGGTCATTTAAGTTGATGTTATCTGCTAAATCTTTTAAGAATAAAATGCTTAAAGGCTTGGCTTAGTCTAATATTCAGTAAAGGTCTTGTAAGTTAATCTAGCATAGTTGTTACAAATGAGTGAACTAAATAAGTGTGGTGAGTGAACACCTTTTTAATTGTGTGTTACAGTGTGTATAACTATCTACAGCCTAGAAATCTTTATAGTAACCTAAAACCTTAAAATTTTGCTCAGTTAAAAAGATATACTTCGTGCTTAGTGAGGGATTGTGTTGTAAAGCTCATAGTTAACAGAAATTATAAAATGTTCATAAATTTGTCAATCCAAAGAATGCTAGTGTAACAGTTTATAATAGCCTACTTCTCAGTATTCACTAAAAATTAAGGTACCTAATAGTTTTAAGTTCTAATTAAAACTACTTAAAATAATAAGGAAAATATTTCTGCATGCTAAAGAATGTCTTTTGATAAAAGAAAGTAACTTTTTTCTAAAGCACAGCTGTTTATTTATAGGGAGAAATCTAAATGAGAAAAGGTTGTAGAAAGTTTGTAGAAGAATTTAACATGCTATATAAAATTAAAGCAAATGAGTCTCGGTATAAAGTACACAGCAAAATTAGAATTTCGTTTTCAGTTAAAAAGACAAAGTTTTCTTAACTGTTAGTCTGCTCTTAATATTGAAAAATTGCAAAAAGTTCTCTAATTGTTTTATCAAAGCAGTTTCTCATGCTTAAACTCTCAATGAGTTGTTGGAGTATTTAAGAAAATGAGATCTTAATATTAAAAGGACTAAAAGCTAAAGTTTGCTAACAACTGTATAACCTTTATTTGCCTTTGAGGTATTTTGTTGTCATTCTGGTTAAATAGATAAGTATTGCTTCATAGCAACCTATAATCCTATTTAAGCAAGTGCCTTAAAACTTTTAACTGCTTCCCAAAATCAAATTCAAAAAGGTACTTTTACCTCTAGTTAACTCTGATATTTTTCCATGTCAGAGGGCCCCTGGAACATGTCAGAGGAACTTTTTCTCATTGGAGAAAGTATTTGGCTAATTTAGCTTATTTATGTAATATATAATTACTTGCTTAATTACCTAGAAAGCACTGTCAAAAAGAATAATGCTAAACTTTGTTACTGAATGTTTTGTGTTACAGAAATATCAGAATTTCCTTATGTCAACTGTTTTACAGTAAGCTCTCATCAGATCTTTAACCATTGTCATTTGTAAGTCTTTTATTATTTATAGTCACTGTTTTATTACTCTTAAGCTAGTAAAGAACTAGATTTCAGTAGAACAAGTATTAGTTACATAAGATTAAGTAAACTAAGGAAGATGATTTTGTGGCTTTTTGTTTCAAACGTGCTGATAAAGTGTTTTAAGCTTTTTCTCTTAAGCTGACAACAGTTTAGCAAATGACTGCCTTTATAAGCAGAATTGAAACTTTATCTTTCTCTCTACCTGATCCCTCCAGAATTTAAAAAACTATCAGTGACTATTTTTATATTTCATGGCAGTATGTTTATTTGCACAAGTTCAATAAGAATCTGCTTTCCTTGTAAGAAGACCAATTAGAAACACTAGTTATATTACCAAAGCTTTAACTGGAACGTCATACCTGAGAGACATGTGCATAAACTCAGATATGAACAGCTTTAAGGAACTAAGGTTGACTTTATAAAGCCAACAAAGCCCCTTGGAAGAACTGGCCTGGTACCTTGCTTACAAGGTTCACAGCAGCCTTACCAGGTGAGTAAGGAAGGTCACTTCCTGGCAAGAGCAGGAACCTCAGGATGTCTTGGAGAACTCAAGAAGAGAGGAATTCACCCAGATCTATAGGTACTGCAGGCAAAACCTGATAGCAAGTCTGGCTTGGCTGTCTGGCCTCAAGAGGCCTTTAAAAGTTCAATCTGAAATTCCTTACAAAAAGTTCCAGCAAAGCACATTTAAAAGAGCCTATGTAATCAATTGCTCTTCTTGCTGCACTTATGCAAATAATCAAGCCAACTGTTAATTATTTTCTTAATCTGGCTACTTCTAATAAAAATAAGGGTGATTTTAGAGAAAAGTAATGTTTCAATAATGCAATCTTATCTATACTAAATCCTAATACTAGTCATTGAGATGTAAACTCGATCCAGAATTTTAGTTTCCCCATTATACCTGGCTATGATTCTCAATTAGACTCTTCATATTTCTAGTTCTCATATTCAGCCATGCATTCTTAACCTCATCAAGTTTGTCCTTCCAGAATAGAAGCGCCAACCTTCCAAGGCCCTCTCAACTGACCAGTGATAAAAATTTAGCTGCACACTTTACTGTGCCCCTTCTCAGCATGAAGCAGCCAGAGCAGTCATCGCCCCTTTTCCCTGGCAGCAGCTAGAGTCTCTATCTGTAGAAGAGAAAATGAGACAGAGACCATAAGCTTAGACAGAATAAAGTGAGAGCCTCTGGAAAAAGCAAAGCAAGATATTTGCAGTCAGAGCAATATAACTACATGCTACGAACCCCCCCCCCCACCGCCCACAATGCCCCTTGTCAGCCAAAAGTAGCCAGATCAAGTCATCGCCCATTATGACCAAAAGGCTGGAATGTAAGGTTGAAGGCACTGGGGAGAGGAGTAAAAACATCAGACACTGATGAAGTGCCAAAG